>NC_139157.1:69448487-69663487 GCF_964270905.1 Leucopleurus acutus
CCAACAGCCAGGACAGAGAAGGAAAGATATAATAAAGAAGAAATAGAAGAGACATCTGGCTGTTTCTGGCCTGCGGGGAGAAAAGAGAGACAGAGATTGGAAGCTGTCAAACTTGTGTGTCCTCATTTCCCCTCCCTAGACTTCGGGGGAATGTGTGTCATACAAGTGAAGATAAAAAATCAATGATAGTGAATTGTTTCAGCCACTATGGAGAACAGTATGGAGGTTCCTTAAAAAACTACAAATAGAACTACCCTATGACCCAGCAATCCCACTACTGGGCATATACCCTGAGAAAACCACAATTCAAAAAGAGTCATGTACCACAATGTTCACTGCAGCTCTATTTACAATAGCCCAGAGATGGAAACGACCTAAGTGTCCATCATCGGATGAATGGATAAAGAAGATGTGGCACATATATACAATGGAGTATTACTCAGCCATAAAAAGAAACGAAATTGAGCTATTTGTAATGAGGTGGATAGACCTAGAGTCTGTCATACAGAGTGAAGTAAGTCAGAAAGAAAAAGACAAATACCATATACTAACACATATATATGGAATTAAAGAAAAAAAATGTGATGAAGAACCTAGGGGTAAGACAGGAATAAAGACACAGACCTACTAGAGAATGGACTTGAGGATACGGGGAGGGGGAAGGGTGAGCTGTGACAGGGCGAGAGAGAGCCATGGACATATACACACTAACAAACGTAAGGTAGATAGCTAGTGGGAAGCAGCCGCATGGCACAGGGATATCGGCTCGGTGCTTTGTGACCGCCTGTAGGGGTGGGATAGGGAGGGTGGGAGGGAGGGAGACGCAAGAGGGAAGAGATATGGGAACATATGTATATGTATAACTGATTCACTTTGTTATAAAGCAGAAACTAACACACCATTGTAAAGCAATTATACCCCAATAAAGATGTTAAAAAAAAAAATCAATGATAACGGGGACTTCCCTGGTGGCACAGTGGTTAAGACTCTGCACTCCCAATGCAGGGGGCTCGGGTTCGATCCCTGGTCTGGGAACTAGATCCCACATGCATGCCGCAACTCAGAGTTCACATACCACAACTAAGGAGCCCGCGAGCCACAACTAAGGAGCCAGTGAGCCGCGACTAAGGAGCCCGCCCGCCACAACTAAGACCGAGTGCAACCAAATAAATAAATAAATATTTTTTTAAAAAATCAATGATAACAACATAGACTATAGCCACCCACTCATTCCTCATGGAAGACTCCGGGAAAAGAGCACCTTTCAAGTTGTCCCCTCCCCCCCACAAAGACAATAACCTGGGATGCAGCCACATCTATGGGGTTGTGCAGTGTGTGCATAAAGAGGGAGGTTCCAGGTCGAGCTTCTCAAACCTCCCCAGTTCCTGCGCTTGTGTAGCTGAGGGACAGTGGGCCCACCAAGGGGCCTGTTGGGCAGAGCAAGGTGACCTCGTGGAGGAAGCTTCGTAGGCAGTGGGGAAGCAGGGTGGACAAAGGCCACAGCAGTCACTTGGGAACAGACTGAGGGCTAAGTCAGCCCGGACACTGACAGATGCTTGCAAAGAGAACAAATAAAGTGACATGAGTTGTAGACTGTCTACCAAAGGGCCAGCAGCACCCGTTCAGCCAAGAGACGGGGTCCCTGAGACCAGCAGATAACTGTGAGCATACCTCCCAGGATCAGCATGGGCCAGGGAGCCCCTCCCCCGACACACCAGGATGCCTCCTTAGGGAAAGAAGCAGGAGCTGGAGAAAGGCATGTGAGAGACTGAGTGAATATCTGTCCCAGAGAAAAAACCAAATTGATGATATCCTGGCCTTGTTTATCCAGATGATATATTCAGTCAATCTCTTTTCCCGCTACTCCATACCGAACAGCTCAACAAAAAGATGAGAGTCATTGTAGGTAACATAAAGCATTTTTTTCTTCACGTTAGAGTGTAAGGACAATTTGCAACCTTGCAATATAGGAAAAAAATGGGGAATAACATTTTCCAAAGTAGTTTCCACTGAACACTAATTCTTCAGAGTGTTGACAGATATTACACAGGCACAAAAATAAATAAAAAATTAAAACCTACGGTCATTTAAATTGGGCTGAAAAATAAACAGAAAGTATTTAATGCAAAGTCTTCTGAGAGTGTTTACTTTGCTTACAAAAATTCTGAATCTCCAGGAGAACAATATGGAATGCCCCGTTTCCCATATATATGTCTGAGAACTTAATCTTCACAGACCATCTCTCTGAAGCACTTCTAGCTTTTAAAAACAGAGCTATCTCCACATATTTAGGACAGTGGGATCGTGAGCCCGGTAGTCCACTGTCTTCCCCTCTACTATGGTTCATCAGATGGCAACTTGAAATATTGCTAAACAGGAAAGAAAGTACATGGCTAGCCCTGAGCAACATTTCTGAAGCAGAAGAAACTAACATTTGTTGAGCACAGAATTCCACCTTCCTCCACCCTGGACACGTTTCTTCTCCCTCTTTTCCTCCTAATAAAAATTTCAGACTTTTTTTGTTTATTCTAAACTACATTGATCATTTATGGACCATGAGAGCAGACCAACCACACAAGTTCCTTTCTCTTTCTCACAAGAATCAGTAGCAGAATGGGTAAGAGTCTGGAGCCAGACTGCCTGGGTTTGTTTGAATTCTGCCTCACTGCATGATGATCTTAGGAAAGTTACTTAACCTCCCTGACCCCAGTGTCATTATCTGCAAAGTAGATTGAATAACAGTACCTACCTATTGTACCAAAAGCAGTTATTTCCTATGTATATGTATATCTATTAAATGCCCTAACAATTTAGGACATTGTACACACTACATGTATTTTAGCTGTTTTTCAGCTTGCCAAAGTATTAGCAAAGGAATAAAAAAGGGCTGAACTCACAATGACAAAGAGAATAAAAAGAGCCATCAATCAGGTGATTTCAGTAAGTATACAGAAGACACAAACCAGATAAAGAACACTACAGACAGAGCAGAGGAACCCACAACCTAGCATCATGATTGGCAAAAGTTTTCTGTAAAAGCCAGAGAGTAAATATTTTAGATCTTGTGAGCCAAGAAGCAAAATTTATGTTGCAAATAAATACTCAATTCTGTCCCTGCAGAATGGAAGCAGCCATAGACAACACACACATGACCGAGCAAGGCTATGTTCCCATTGAATTTTATTTACAGACACTGAAACTTTATTTGATATAATTTTCACATTTCATAAAATATTATTATATTTTAATCTAATTTTGTTGTGGTAAGAATACTTAACATGTGATCAACCCTCAACAGATCTTTAAATGTACATTATTGTTTACGGGTACAAAATTGTACTACAGAGCTTATTCATCCAGCTTAACTGAAACTTTATGCCAATTGATTACTCACTCCCAATTTCTCCTCCATCCCAGCCCCTGGCAACCATCATTCCACTCTTTAATTCTATGCATTTAACTATTTTAGATTCCGATTATAAGTGGAATCATGCAGTATTTGTCTTTCCTTGACTGGCTTATACTACTTACCAAAATGTCCTCAAGGTTCATCCATACTGTCACATATTGTAGAATTTTCTCTTTTTTTTAAGGCTACATAGTATTCCATTGTGTGTATATACCACTTTTCTTTATCCATTAATCTGTCAATAGATATTTAGGTTGTTTCTGTATCTTGGCTATTGTGACTCATGCTGCACACATGGAAGGGCTAAGTATTATTCATCTGATATTTAGCAAAATTCCATTTAAAGTAAAGACACTAAAATGTAACTTAAAATGTAAAAACATTTACATGAGATAGCCTAATCCACCAGATGGCAGATAGCAGAAGCAAGAAGAACTACAATCCTGCAGCCTGTGGAACAAAAACCACATTCACACAAAGATAGACAACATGAAAAGGCAGAGGGCTATGTACCAGATGAAGGAACAAGATAAAACCCTAGAAAAACAATGAAATGAAGTGGAGATAGGAAACATTCCAGTAAAAGAATTCAGAATGATAGTGAAGATGATCCAGGAACTCGGGAAAAGAATGGAGGCAAAGATCAAGGAGATGCAAGAAATGTTTAACAAAGACCTAGAAGAATTAAAGAACAAACAAACAGAGATGAACAATACAATAACTGAAATGAAAAATACACTAGAAGGAATCAACAGCAGAATAACTGAGGCAGAAGAATGGATAAGTGACTGGGAACACAGAATGGTGGAATTCACTGCTGCGGAACAGAATAAAGAAAAAAGAATGAAAAGAAAGGAAGACAGCCTAAGAGACCTTTGGGCCAACATTAAACACAACAACATTCACATTATAGGGGTCCCAGAAGGAGAAGAGAGAGAGAAGGGCCTGAGAAAATATTTGAAGATATTATAGTCGAATTTCCCTAACATGGGAAAGGAAATAGCCACCCAAGTCCAGGAAGCACAGAGAGTCCCATACAGGATAAACCCAAGGAGAAACACACTGAGACACATAGTAATCAAATTGGAAAAAATTAAAGACAAAGAAAAATTATTGAAAGCAGCAAGAGAAAAACAAAAAATAACATACAAGGGAACTCTCATAAGGTTAACAGCTGATTTCTCAGCAGAAACTCTACAACACAGAAGGGAGTGGCATGACATATTTAGAGTGATGAAAGGGAAGAACCTACAACCAAGATTACTCTACCGGGCAAGGATCTCATTCAGATTCAACGGAGAAATCAAAAGCTTTACAGACAAGAAAAAGCTAAGAGAATTCAGCACCACCAAAGCAGCTCTACAACAAATGCTAAAGGAACTTCTGTAAGTGGGAAACACAAGAGAAGAAAAGGATCTACAAAAACAAACCCAAAACTATTTAGAAAATGGTAATAGGAACACACATATTGATAATTACCTTAAACGTGATTGGATTAAATGCTCCAACCGAAAGACACAGGCTCGCTGAATAGATACAAAAACAAGACCATATATATGCTGTCTACAAGAGACCCACTTCAGACCTAGGGACACATACAGACTAACGGTGAGGGGATGGAAAAAGATATTCCATGAAAAAGGAAATCAAAAGAAAGCTGGAGTAGCAATACTCATATCAGATAAAATAGACTTTAAAATAAACAATGTTACTAGAGACAAGGAAGGACACTACATAATGATCAAGGGATCAATCAAGCAGAAGGCATAACAATTATAAATATATATGCGGGTTTCCCTGGTGGCGCAGTGGTTGAGAGTCCGCCTGCCGATGCAGGGGACATGGGTTCGTGCCTCGGTCCGGGAAGATCCCACATGCCGCAAAGCGGCTGGGCCTTGGAACCATGGGCGCTGAGCCTGCACGTCCAGAGCCTGTGCTCCACAAAGGGAGAGGCCACAACAGTGAGAGACCCGCGTACCGCAAAAAAAAAAAAAAAAATATATATATATATATACACCCAACATAGGAGCACCTCAATACATAAGGCAACTGCTAACAACTATAAAAGAGGATATAAACACAATAATAGTGGGGGACTTTAACACTTCATTTACAACAATGGACAGATCATCCAAACAGAAAATTCATAAGGAAACAGAAACTTTAAATGACATAATACAGCAGATAGATTTAATTGATATTTATAGGACATTCCATCCAAAAACAGCACACTACACTTTCTGCTCAAGTGCGCATGGAACATTCACCAGGATTGATCACATCTTGGGTCACATATCAAGCCTCAGTAAATTTAAGAAAATTGAAATCATATCAACCATCTTTTCTGACCACAACACTCTGAGATTAGAAAACAACTGCAAGGAAAAAACGTAAAAAACACAAACACATGGAGGCTAAACAATACGTTACTAAATAACCAAGAGATCACTGAAGAAATCAAAGAGGAAACCAAAAAATACCTAGAGACAAATGACAGTGAAAACAAGACGATCCAAAACCTATGGGATACAGCAAAAGCAGTTCTAAGAGGGAAGTTTATAGCAATACAATCCTACCTCAAGAAACAACAAACATCTCAAATAAACAATCTAACCTTACACCTAAAAGAACTAGACAAAGAAGAACAAACAAAACCCAAAGTTAGCAGAAGGAAAGAAGTCATAAAGATCAGAGCTGAAATAAATAAAATAGAAACAAAGAAAACAATAGCAAAGATCAATAAAACTAAAAGCTGGTTCTTTGAGAAGATAAACAAAATTGATAAACCACTAGCCAGACTCATCAAGATAAAAAGGGAGAAGACTCAAATCAACCGAATTAGAAATGAAAAAGGAGAAGTAACAACTGACACTGCAGAAATACAAAGCACCCTAAGAGACTACTACAAGCAACTCTATGCCAATAAAATGGACAACCTGGAAGAAATGGACAAATTCTTAGATAGGTATAAGCTTCCGAGACTGAACCAGGAAGAAATAGAAAATATGAACAGACCAATCACAAGTAATGAAATTGAACCTGTGATTAAAAATCTTCCAAAAAACAAAAGTCCTGGACCACATGGCTTCACAGGTGAATTGTATCAAACATTTAGAGAAGAGCTAACACCCATCCTTCTCAAACTCTTCCAAAAAACTGCAGAGGAAGGAACACTCCCAAACTCATTCTATGAGGCCACCATCACCCTGATACCAAAACCAGACAAAGATACTACAAAAAAAGAAAATTACAGACCAATATCACTGATGAATATAGATGCAAAAATCCTCAACAAAATACTAGCAAATGGAATGCAACAACACATTAAAAGGATCATATACCATGATCAAGTGGGATTTATCTCAGGGAAGCAAGGATTCTTCAATATAAGCAAATCAATCAATGTGATACACCATATTAACAAATTGAAGAAGAAACACAAAGTGAGATGTGATCATCTCAACAGGTGCAGAAAAAGCTTTTGACAAAATTCAACACCCATTTATGATAAAAACTCTCCAGAAGATGGGCATAGAGGGAACCTACCTCAAAATAATAAAGGCCATATATGACAAACCCACAGCAAACATCATTCTCAATGGTGAAAAACTGAAAGCATTTCCTCTAAGATCAGGAACAAGACAAGGATGTTCACTCTCACCACTATTATTCAACATAGTTTTGGAAGTTTTAGCCACAGCAATCAGAGAATAAAAAGAAATAAAAGAACTACAAATTGGAAAAGAAGAAGTAAAACTGTCACTGTTTGCAGATGACATAATACTATACTTAGAGAATCCTAAAGATGCCACCAGAAAACTACTAGAGCTAATCAATGAATTTGGTAAAGTTTCAGGATACAAAATTAATGCACAGAAATCACTTGCATTACTATACACTAATGATGAAAAATATGAAAGAGAAACTAAGCAAACACTCCCATTTACCACTGCAACAAAAGGAATAAAATACCTAGCAATAAACCCACTTAGGGAGACAAAAGACCTGTATGCAGAAAACTGTAAGACACTGATGAAAGAAATTAAAGATGATACCAACAGATGGAGAGATATACCATGTTCTTGGATTGGAAGAATCAATATTGTGAAAATGACTATACTACCCAAAGCAATCTACAGATTCAAGGTAATCCCTATCAAATTACCAATGGCATTTTTTTTCAGAACTAGAACAAAAAATCTTAAAATTTGTATGGAGACACAAAAGACCCCAGATAGCCAAAGCCGTCTTGAGGGAAAACAACGGAGCTGGAGGAATCAGACTCCCTGACTTCAAACTATACTACAAAGCTACAGTAATCAAGACAATATGGTACTGGCACAAAAACAGAAATATAGATCAATGGAACAGGATAGAAAATCCAGAGATAAACCTATGCACCTATGGTCAACTAATCTATGACAAAGGAGGCAAGGATATACAATGGAGAAAAGGCAGTCTCTTCAATAAGTGGTGCTGGGAGAACTGGACAGCTACATGTAAAAGAATGAAATTAGAACACTCCCTAACACCATACACAAAAATAAACTCAAAATGGATTAGACACTTACATGTAAGATCAGACACTATAAAACTCTTAGAGGAAAACATAGGAAGAACACTTTTTGACCTAAATCACAGCAAGATCTTCTTTGATCCACCTCCTAGGGTAATGGAAATAAAAACAAAAATAAACAAATGGGACCTAATGAAACTTAAAAGCCTTTGCACAGCAAAGGAAACCATAAACAAGATGAAAAGACAACCCTCAGAATGGGAGAAAATATTTGCAAACAAATCAACAAACAAAGGATTAATTTCCAAAATATATAAACAGATCATGCAGCTCAATATTAAAAAACAAACAACCCAATCCAAAAATGGGCAGAAGACTTAAATAGACATTACTCCAAAGAAGACATACAGATGGCCAAGAACCACATGAAAAGCTGCTCAACATCACTAATTATTAGAGAAATGCAAATCAAAACTACAATGAGGTATCACCTCACACCAGTTAGAATGGGCTGGAATGGGCATCATCAGAAAATCTACAAACAACAGATGCTGGAGAGGGTGTGGAGAAAAGGGAACCCTGTTGCAGTGTTGGTGGGAATGTAAGTTGATACAGCTACTATGGAGAACAGTATAGAGGTTCTTTAAAAAACTAAAAATAGAATTACCATATGACCCAGCAATCCCACTACTGGGCATATACCCAGATAAAACCATAATTCGAAAAGACACATGCACCCCAATGTTCATTGCAGCACTATTTACAATAGCCAGGACATGGAAGCAACCTAAATTTCCATTGACAGATGAATGGGTAAAGAAGATGTGGTACATATATACAATGGAATATTACTCAGCCATAAAAAGAAACGAAGTTGAGTCATTTGTAGAGATATGGATGAATCTAGAGACTGTCATACAGAGTGAAGTAAGAAAGAAAAACAAATATCGTATATTAACGTATATATGTGTAACCTAGAAAATGGTACAGATGAATCTGTTTGCAGAGCAGAAATTGATACACAGTAGTAGAGAACAAACATTTGGACACCAAGGGGGGAAAACGGTGGGGTGTGGGGTGGGGGTGGTGGGATGAATTGGGAGATTGGAATTGACATGTATACACTGATGTGTATAAAATGGATGACTAATAAGAACCTGCTGTATAAAAAGATAAATAAAATAATATTCAAGAATAAAAGAGAAAAAAAAAGAAAGCTAAATCTACTTTTAGCTTTGTGAAAATTAAACCAAATAAAAAAAAAAAGTTTAGGGCTTCCCTGGTGGCGCAGTGGTTGAGAGTCCGCCTGCCAATGCAGGGGACACGGGTTCGTGCCCCGGTCTGGGAAGATCCCACATACCACGGAGCAGCTGGGCCCGTGAGCCATGGCCGCTAAGCCTGTGCGTCTGGAGCCTGTGCTCCGCAACGGGAGAGGCCACAACAGTGAGAGGCCGCGTACTGCAAAAAAAAAAAAAAAAAAAAAAAGTTTACATTTGTGGCAATTGGATGATGGCGGTCAAAAGGTACAAACTTCCTGTTATAAGATAAATAAGTACTAGGGATGTAATATACAACATAATGATTGTAGTTAACACTGCTCTATGGTATATTTTAAAGTTGATAAAAGAATAGATCTTTAAAGTTCTCATCACAAGGATAAAAACATTTTTTGTAAGTACATGAGGTGATGGATAGTAACTAAACTTACTGTGGTAATCATTTCACAATATATGTAAGTCAAGTCACTAGCTTTTTCTACTGTAGAGATGTTTGTTTATTAAGTACATGAGCCAAACATTCACATAAGAATTGCCATCTGTATCAGAACCCTGTTTAATTCTGCCTGGTACTCTCTCTCACTGAGATGCTGAGTGTAGTTCAGGAGGAGAAAAGACAGCTGTCATGGATTTTTTCCCCCAAATCCTCATCTCCAGCCCTTACTTCTCTCCCAGATCCAGTTCTGCATTTCTTACGACTGCTGAGCACTTCTACTCATATGTCCCACTAACACCTTGACTCAATATGATTATAACAATAACCTCTTTCCCAACCACTCATTCTACTTACCTCAAACATCCACTCAAAATTCCATCAAACACTTCTTTCAATTTGCTACCCATATTTGTTAAGTTGGTAACCAACTTATGGAAAAAGCTAGACTCTTCCAAGCAAATAGAAACTCCTCTGTGTTAAGCCAGCTCTGTTGAAAATTATTTTCCATCTCCAGGTGAGATCATGGGCAGGTTTCTTCATTTTACAATCTCTTGGTATCAAAAAGTCATCTGAGGATTCTGGGAAGATGGCAGAGTATGAAGCACCAGGAATCTGTCTCCCTACCTAGAAAATAACTGCACTAGAAGAATCTGATATAACTATTTTGGAACTTTGGAGTCTATTGAAGACTTGAAACTTCCAGGGGAAGCCTTGTGCAGTAAGTTGAGGTCAATTCCAGCTCTTAGCACGAAAACAGCTACCCATCCCAAACCCCAGCCTCATGGCAGGCAGCTGTGTTCCTGGAGCAGCTTGCAAACAGCTTGTGGGAGTCAGAGTAGGCAAAAAGGACCCTGTCCTCCAGATATTAAGGGTCTGTTCTCTGATCACTGATTGCTACCTCAGATCATAAAGATGTAGATGATGAAGTGGGCAGTCATTGTTGTTGAAACTTCCTCCATTGTTTCAAGCCCCTCCAGCTGAAGTGACTTCCAGGGGATTTAAAGGGTCAGCACAATTTTGTTCTTTCATTTTTCTTTTTTCCCCTTTTTGGAACCAGATATTAAAGACTAGGACATTCAAAAATAACAGCATATATGGGGAAAGTTAGAAAGTAACCATGCATGTCCAGGGTAAGGCTCAGAAAAGATGTGAGAAGACCTTAAATTTATACCTCAGACTGATCCTCAGCATATAGACTGCCTACAAGAATTAAAAAAACAAAAACAATTTTTAAAAAAACAGCAAACCCTTGGGAATGGGGAAAATCTGCTTTCTGGAGTTACCACATTACTAGGCTGAAATGTCTAGTTTTCATTAACTACAAAAAAATCATAAACCAAACAAACAGGAAAGTATGGCCCATTCAAATAAATCAACAGAAACTGTCCCTGAAAAAGACCTGATGACAGATCTATTACATAAAGACAATAAAACATTGTCTTAGAGATGCTCAAAGAACTAAAGAAAAGATGGGAAGAAAGTCAATAAAACAATGTACAAACTAAATGGAAATATCAATAAAGAGATAGAAAAGCTAAAGATAACCTAGAAGAAATTCTGGAGCCAAAAATTACAACTGAAATGAAAAATTCACTAGAGGGATTCAAAGGCAGATTTGCGCAGGCAGAATAGAGAATCAGCAAACTTGAAGATAAGACAATGAAAATTATTAAGTCTAAGGAACAGAAAGAAAAAAGATTGAAAAGTGAAGAACCAAAGGAACCTATGGCACACAAACAGACCAAGCATACACACTGTGGGAGTCCCAGTAGAAGAGAGAGAGAAGGAAAAGGGAAGAGAGAATTATTTGTAGAAATCCTGGCTGAAAACTTGCAAAATCTGATGAAAGGTATGAATATAAACATCCAAGAAATTCCACCAACTCCAAGTAAGATGAATTCAAAGAGACCTACACTGTGACACACTCTAACCAAACTTTCAAAAAACAAAAACAAATAGAATATGGATAGAAGTGATATTTGTCCCTTCCAGGTCTGGACCATAAAAGTCTCCCATACAGTCCTCCATGATCTGTATTTTTTCCCCATACACCTGCTCAAAGAAAAAATCCTGAGTCCTTAAGCGAGGGTGAAACCAGGGTGAAACTCAGGAAAAATTCTGAGTCCCTAAGAGAGGGTCCCTGAGCCACTGCAAAGAAGGCTGCTCATTGAATACCCTCTCTAAAGAAAATGATTGAGAAATAAACCTCTATTTTGTTATACTACTGAGAGTTCAGTGCCTATCTAACTCTACTGAGAGCTGGTGCCTACACCAAATAATATAATTTGCCTGTGTTATTTTGTTGCCAGGAATAACTACCCTATTATATCTGGCTGTCAAAATGCTTAAAAGCCCAGCTCAAATGCCACTTCCTTCTCTAGTCACCCAGCCAAAATTACCTATTCCTCTTCTAACATTACATGTATAGATATATAGAGATATATATTTTATCTTTTTATATTGCCAATCACATTTAATAATATTTGTGTCCATGTTTTGTCTCTACAGTACACTGTATTCTTTCAGAAGGCAAGGATCATATTTCTTTACCTTTGTATGTCCCACAGTATCTAGTAGTTTCCTGTACTGACACTATCTACATTTTGAATTATACAGACAGTTTGTGTTATACATCATTCATCTCCCTAAATCACCCCTGCAGTAGAAGGCCATCAGGTTGGTCCTCCTGGTGGATAGTTTGTACATTGAAAACCTGATTTTCCATTTGTTGAATGCTGTCTTTGCTCTGAATCCATCACCTCTTTTCTGTCCCTTTTTTGGACATGCATATAGGCAGCTTTCTTTCCTAAAGCCCCTCCTTAAAGCTAAGTTATGTCCATATAGAAGCTCCCACTTGTTACTGACCTTCGGTTCATAAAAAATAATTTTTTAAAAGAGTCATTACAGAATCTCAATAGTTTATCCATACCTCCCACCCAGTCTGATAGGAAGGAGTTGCCACACACATCCCTAGCCATACTCTCTTCCAGCACGTGCCTTTTCACCCAGAGCACCACTTCCTCATACATGTTGGAAGTCAAGTTTTCTTCCCTAGTACTTCCACAGTTGGCTGTTTTAACTATGTTTCACTGCATTACCCTAAAGATCAAGCTTATTGACTTCTCTTACTCTTCTCTTACCTTTTCTAAAGTTTAACCTTTACTTAAAATGTTTAAGTAGTATTATCGATCTTATTATACCACTGTAAGTATACAAATTATTTTCTGCATATTATCTCACTAATCCTAATCACAATCATATGAGTAAATTATTATTATCCCCAATCTATAAACTTAAAAAACTGAGGCTCAGAGAGGTTAAGTAACATACTGTAGGTCACACAGCTACTAAGTAGCAGAATGGCTCCAAATAATTAAATAAACAACTTCTCTGTTCACCTATTTTTCAACTATTCATCTTCACACTCTGCTCTTCCAGGGAAAATTTCTGTGTCCCACAGGTTAAGTCCACTGGAAGTGCTGTCACCCACTGTCAGAGCCAGGGTCCTAGGACAAGTTGACCTGGGGAAACTGTTTCATTCCTGCAATCTTAGGCAAAATAGCCAAAAACAGTGTCCTCGAGGGCCAGAAACATGATCAGGGAAATACTGTCAAACATAAAATTTCAAGGGTCAGGAGAGAACAAAAATGAGAGGATGGGCCTCTAAGTTGACAGGACAGAAGCAGGTACAAGAAGAGAGCTCAAGAGGGTAGTGAGTAGTGATGCCTACAGCTCACTGTGTGTGGCACTGGAGGAATTAGACTTGAGAGGGTGAATTTTTGGTTTGGAAAAGTAGAGGAGCTTTAAAGTCTTATACAGCCTTGGACACTAATTTCCAAATTTTCCTTAGAATCCTAAACTCCTTTGGGCTTTGAAGAAATAAATATAGATCCGTAGAGAAGAGGAGGCTAAGCATTAACGTAGAATTGTATTATCTCATATGCCTACTTTTGAGATTGAATACGAAAAAAACACCAAATAAAGATATAAAATCTAGGGCTTCCCTGGTGGCGCAGTGGTTGAGAGTCCGCCTGCCGATGCAGGGGACACAGGTTTGTGGCCCGGTCCGGGAAGATCCCACGTGCCGCGGAGCGGCTGGGCCCGTGAGCCATGGCCGCTGGGCCTGCACGTCTGGAGCCTGTGCTCCGCAACGGGAGAGGCCACAACAGTGAGAGGCCCGCGTATCGCAAAAAATAAATAAATAAATAAATAAATAAATAAAGTCTAGAGATCCCCAGTCATTTAATGGAATGAGATTTGGAGCAGAATTTCATAATTAGGATATCCAAAATATTACTCTTACTTGTCTTTGAAGATTTGGGTGGAACAATATAGATCTGAACCCTTTTCAGCCTCTACTTTTATCAAGGGCATTTTAACCTTCACTGTGTTTCACATTCAAACTCCTCAGAGAGAGTAGCTCCTAGTCTCAGTTGATGACTGTCATCTTTGTTGGGCAGAACTTTGAGCCTGACCACTTCCAAGACCACTGCTTATGCTATACATGGACTCACCTTGAATCAGCTGCTCGTTCTTCCCGCAACCTGCACAGACAGCGTATTTGGGTTATGCTATGTAGATCATGGCCATCGTTCACTTTCAAAGGCGATTTACAGGTGAAGAGTTGTTCTACTAAGCAAAAATTATTCTAACAGAGTGTGCCCCTAAAAGTCTTTATTCCCCAAAACTTTGTAAGTGTAGCTGAAGAAGGGGGGAATTGCTTTACCTAAACTTGAAAATAATTAAAGTTCATTATTTGGAAATAAAAGTGAGACCAACATAAATTCATAAACTGCTATTAGGCTTCTCTAAAACTGTTTAAATATTATTTTAAGAGCCTCATTGTTTTTCATATGTGTGTGTTCTTCTTAGCTCCCCAGCTGAAAAATCCTTGAAGGAAGAACCACGTCTATTAGTTTTTTATCCCTGACAACATCTAAGACTCTGTGCTCACCAAGGGTGTTAAATAAATGTTGCTGGCTGACTGAACCCAAGGATCTAGGGAGTTATTGAATAGTTGACTTTAACTGCTTCATTAACTGTCTGTATCCACAGAGAGCAGAGATCAGCTGTTTCAAGTCATACACAAGAAAGCCTCTGTTCTATAATGTCAATAAAAGATATTGAAATTAGAGTGATGGGGTCCAAAAGGTAAGCCATAAAGGAAATTATTTCTACTCTATGCGAGAAGATCTGAATATTCCTTCTTTCTCTGCAATCTAATAAAATATTTGTTAATAGGTCAATAGCATGAATTGAAATTTTCTGGGCACTAAATAAATTTTGCTTAAAGTGACCCAATCCTGTTTACTGAGATTCTAGAGAAAAGTCAAGCAGGCAAGAGTTTTTCTTTTCATGCCAGGGTCTTCCTCAATTACAATGAATCAGGCTTGTGTTTGGGATTTTGTTTTTTAGAAACTTGCCAGTTGAAAACCATTTTAGGCTTGCCGCAAACTCACCAAAATAGGTGACTTTGAATCAAGGAATAAACTTGGTTTAATGGCAGTAGCTCTCTTGGGCTGCAGCAAGTATATATGCCTTGTTCTGAAGCTTTTCAAGAATCAGATTTCTGAGTAATCAGAAAATCTTTACATATAACACTTTAATTGCAAGGGCACGTACATTAGAAAATATTGTATTTGTTTTAGGTAAAATTTTTAAAATTAGATAGGCCCTGACTACTCCCCTCTTAAAGAGCTGTGCAGATTTTTCAGCCTGACTGAAATAGTGACTTTCCCTATCATTGCAGAAGATGACAGTAGGCTTCTTTACCTGTCAACTGAAAAATATGTGTGTGTATATCTTATTGATTCTATTTCTCTGGTGAACCCTAATATACTAGACATATTTGACCACAGACCCCTTTGTGGAGAACATCTACTAACATTTAGAAGGACATCAGTGCCCTGTGGAGCAAAGTCTGAGAAATCTTCTGTTGTCTGGTTCAAGCCAATAAGCAGACTTGAGAAGAAAAGGCACAGGATTCTGGAGCCAAAGAGACCACAATTCTGCCATTACTGGATTCACATGACCTCATGAAAGTTACTTACCTTCTCTGAGCCTCAGTTTCCCAAATGCAAACTAGGCAGTAAGGCAGAATTCATAGATTGTTCTTATTCTTAAATAAGACAATACTTTATACTATATTGCCTGTCATTGAAAAAAAGGTTTTCTGTTCTTCCCCAAAGGAAGGATTATCCATCCCCCTTAGGAGGACAGAAGAAAAAGAAAAGTAGCATTCTCATTAGGATAGTAGTTACTTATAGATGAAGGAAAATTAGGATCAGTTAAGGGTCAGTTCTCTTCTTCTAAAGTTAACCCCCAAATATAAAATGCATCAAAAAATAATATGTCAGCCATGCTAAAAGAAGTACAATAGTAAAGGCAAAAGAAATGGGGCATGGAAAAAACCCTTTCCTGCCATGAACTGTGAAAATCAGAAGACTATGTCTGGGGCTTGGAAATGGACAGAACATCACTGGTCCCTGACCTAAATTCTCTAAACATCTTGCACACTTCAGAGCAGGACAAACTGAACATCACGTTTTTGTGATCTAACATTAGGGATTTAGACCTAACTCTAATTTATCAACTGCTGAAATCCAGTCTAACCCAGATATTCAGTTTCTTTTTCGATGGTATTGATGTGTGATAACAACCTCTCAGGCCTTGACAAAGAACAGCCAGCCTGCACCATAGAGAGAGTAAACTCAAAAATACTAACAATGGAGTGCTAGGTTAGAGAAACTTAGTTACCCAAACTTCAACTCCTGCAGTAGACTTGTCAGCATGTTACACAGGGCTTTAATTTAGCAGCTTTCCAACATATGGGCAACATATGGTCTCAGTAGTGCCCTGCTACTGGCGTGGTTGAGGAGGAGAGAAATATAATTAGACATCTGACAGGCAAGTGGCTGCTATCACAGTTCAGTCAAGGCTTTTGCAGAGGACACTAGATCTTTTTAAAACACAGGTTCCATTGCAGCTAAAGAAACTACGTTTTTCTTTTGCTGACAAATAAGCATTCGTTTGTTTCAGAGTCTGATGGTAAAGAAGTGATGGAAATCATAAATCCTCTGCTCCTAATTCTCTCCTCCAGTTTCCTATGGAAAAGTGTACGTGCCACCTATGACATATGCAGTGGAATGTTAGGAGGCCAAAACATTAATATTATTCTTACTCTCCTCTCCTTGAGAATGCACACATCCAAACAATTTGGTTTTCGTTGTCAGAAATTCCATTCTGTGCATTAAACGAAGAGGGACCTAAGGATTCTGTATGAAGCCAGCAAAATACGCCCTAAACACCTACATGGGAAAGGGCTGGGAGAACAAATGCTTTCTCCAACCAGATTGTAAGCTGCTCAAAGTCAATGAACTATCTTGACTATTACCCTCCAACATTATCATCACCTCAACCAACCAGCACAGTTCTTACTATCCAGCAGTAATTTATAAATATTGGCCAATGTATCAATATTTTTCCAGTATGTAGACTCCATGTGCATGGCCTCTTGAAAAAAGTCCAATAAAATCAAGCAGGAGAAAAGTGTGATGCTTCCTTTGTGCTCACTGTCTGTGTCACACACAACAATGCCTGGCAGTAATTCAGCCCACAAGAAGGTTTGATTTTCCTGAGATCACTTTTTTGGAAGCAAACAGCATTTTCTCCAAAGAAACCACATAAAAATTTCAACCAAGTTTTACTTCTTCTGCTTTTTTTTTTTTTTTCAAAAAGCAAGCATGTGTATGCTTATTTTCAAAGAAGAAAATTTCTTGTTTAAAGCTGATCTCTTGTTCATATCCAGTGTTATACACAGTGTTTCTGTCTCCCCAAAGTTCCTATGTTGAAGCCCTAACGCCCAATATGATGTTATTTGGAGGTAGGGTCTTTGTAGGTAATTAGGTTTAGATGAGGTCATGAAGGTGGAGCCCCATGGCGGGACCAGTGCCTTTATAAGAAGAGGAAGACACACCAGAGCTCATCTCTCCTCACATGCACACACTGAGGAAAGGCCATATGATGACAGAGGGAGAAGGTAGCCATCTGCAAGCCCAGAAGAGAGTCTTCAGCAGAAGCCAAATATGCTGGTACCTTGATCTCTGACTTCCAGCCTCCAGACTAAGAAAATAAACCTCAGAAAACTGTTTAAACCACCCAGTCTATGGTATTTCATTATAGCAGCCTGAGAAGCCAAAAACATCCAGTAAAACAATGCAGATAAACACAATTGAGAATAGAGCTAGTGGTTACATGGGCAAGGAGAGCAGTGATACAAGGAGGACACACACTCATGAAACCAGGATATAAGGATGTTACATTTCTCCTCCTCCTGCCAGGTGCATTAGGGGATTTTTCTCTGATTTCCCCTAAGAGGACCTGGTTGAGAACGTGGAGGCAACTCTCAGAAAATTGTGGGAGCCATCAATGACTGGGTTCCCCTGGACTCTTTAACTCTCAGAGTTGTCTACACTTAGCCTCCAGCAACTCATCAACTAGGGTTCAATTTTCCTACCTGGCACTGGATCCTGTGGCAATCTCCACTTATGACTCACGGCTCAAAACTGTAACAATTAGAGATAGCCTCATCCACTGGAGGGCAGACAACAAAAGCAAGAAAAACTACAATCCTGCAGCCTGTGAAACGAAAACCACATTCACAGAAACATAGACAAAAGGAAAAGGCAGAGAACTATGTAGCAGACGAAGGAACAAGATAAAACCCCAGAAAAACAACTAAATAAAGTGAAGATAGGCAACCTTCCAGGAAAAAAATTCAGAATAATGATAGTGAAGATAATTCAGGACTTCAGAAAAAGAATGGAGGCTAAGATCAAGAAGATGCAAGAAATATTTAACAAAGACCTAGAAGAATTAAACAACAAACACCTAGAATTAAAAAACAAAACAAACAGAGATGAATATTACAATAACTAAAGTAAAAATTTACTAGAAGGAACCAATAGCAGAATAACTGAGGCAGAAGAACAGATAAGTGACCTAGAAGACAAAAAGGTGGAATTCACTGCCCCAGAACATAATAAAGGAAAAAGAATGAAGAGAAATGAAGACAGCCTAAGAGACCTCTGGGACAACATTAAACACAACATTCATATTATATGGGTCCCAGAAGGAGAGGTGACAGAGAAAGGACCCGAGAAAATATTTGAAGAGAATATAGTCAAAACTTCCTTAACATGGGAAAGGAAATAGCCACCCAAGTCCAGGAAGCACACAGAGCCCCAGGCAGGATAAACCCAAGAAGAAACACGCCAAGACACATAGTAATCAAACTGACAAAAATTAAAGACAGAAAAACTATTAAAAGCAACAAGGGAAAAATGACAAATAACATACAAAGAACTCCCATAAGGTTAACAGCTGATTTCTCAGCAGAAACTCTACAAGCCAGAAGGGAGTGGCATGACATATTTAAAGTGATGAAAGGGAAGAACCTACAACCAAGATTACTCTACCCAGCAAGGATCTCATTCAGATTCGACGGAGAAATCAAAAGCTTTACAGACAAGAAAAAGCTAAGAGAATACAGCACCACCACAGCAGCTCTCCAACAAATGCTAAAGGAACTTCTCTAAGTGGGAAACACAAGAGAAGAAAAGGACCTACAAAAACAAACCCAAAACAATTAAGAAAATGGTAATAGGAACATGCATATTGATAATTACCTTAAATGTGAATGGATTAAATGCTCCACAAAAAGACACATTGAATGGATACAAAAACAAGACCCATATATATGCTGTCTACAAGAGACACACTTCAGACCTAGGGACACATACAGACTGAAAGTGAGGGGATGGAAAAAGTTATTCCATGCAAATGGAAATCAAAAGAGAGCTGGAGTAGCAATACTCGTATCAGATAAAACAGACTTTAAAATAAAGAATGTTACAAGAGACAAGGAAGGACACTACATAATGATCAAGTGATCAATCCAAGAAGGAGATATAACAATTATAAATATATATACACCCAACATAGGAGCACCTCAACACATAAGGCAAATACTAACGGCCATAAAAGGGGAAATCGACAGTAACACAATAATACTGAGGGATTTTAACACCTCACTTACACCAATGGACAGATCACCAGGACAGAAAATTAATAAGGAAACACAAGCTTTAAATGACACAATACAACAGGTAGATTTAATTGATATTTATAGGATATTCCATCTGAAAACAGCAGATTGCACTTTCTTCTCAAGTGCACATGGAACATTCTCCAGGATAGATCACATCATGGGTCACAAATCAAGCGTCAGTAAATTTAAGAAAATTGAGATCATATGAAGCATCTCTTCCGACCACAACACTATGAGATTAGAAATAAATTACAGGGAAAAAAACGTAAAACTCACAAATACATGGAGGCTAAACAAAACGCTACTAAATAACCAAGAGATCACTGAAGAAATCAAAGAGGAAATCAAAAATTACCTAGAGACAAATGACAATGAAAACAAGACGATCCAAAACCTATGGGATGCAGCAAAAGCAGTTCTAAGAGGGAAGTTTACAGCAATACAATCCTACTTCAAGAAACAAGAAAAATCTCAAATAAACCACCTAACCTTACACCTAAAGGAAATAGAGAAAGAAGAACAAACAAAACCCAAAGTTAGTAGAAGGAAAGAAATCATAAAGATCAGAGCAGAAATAAATAAAATAGAAACAAAGAAAACAATAGCAAAGATCAATAAACCTAAAAGCTGGTTCTTTGAGAAGATAAACAAAATTCATAAACCTTTAGCCAGACTCATCAAGAAAAAAAGGAAGAGGACTTAAATCAATAAAGTAAGAAATGCAAAAGAAGAAGTTACAACAGACACTGCAGAAATACAAAGCATCATAAGAGACCACTACAAGCAATCCTATGCCAATAAAATGGACAATCTGGAAGAAATTGACAAATTCTTAGAAAGGTATAACCTTCCAAGACTGAACGAGGTAGAAATAGAAAATGTGAGCAGACCAATCACAAGTAATGAAATTGAACCTGTGATTAAAAATCTTCCAAAACACAAAAGTCCAGGACCAGATGGCCTCACAGGTGAATTCTATGAAACATCTAGACAAGAGCTAACACCCCTCCTTCTCAAACTCTTCTCAAAAATTGCAGAGGAAGGAACACTCCCAAACTCATTCCACGAGGCCACCATCACCCTGATACCAAAACGAGACAAAGATACTACAAAAAAAGAAAATTACAGACCAATATCACTGATGAATATGGATGCAGAAATCCTCAACAAAATACTAACAAACAGAATCCAACAGCATATTAAAAGGATCATATACCATGATCAAGTGGGATTTATCCCAGGGATGCAACGATTCTTCAATATATGCAAATCAATCAATGTGATACACCACATTAATAAACTGAAGAATAAGAACCATATGATCATCTCAGTAGATGCAGAAAAAGCTTTTGACAAAATTCAATACCCATTTATGATAAGAATTCTCCAGAAAGTGGCATAGAGGGAACCTACCTCAACATAATAAAGGCCATATACAACAAACCCACAGCAAACATCATTCTCAATGGTGAAACTGAAAGCATTTCCTCTAAGATCAGGAAGAAGAAAAGGATGTCCACGCTCACCACTATTATTCAGCATAGCTTTGGAAGTCCTAGCCATGGCAATCAGAGAAGAAAAAGAAATAAAAGGAATACAAACTGGAAAAGAAGAAGTAAAACTGTCACTGTCTGCAGATGACATGATACTATACATAGAGAATCCTAAAGATGCCACCAGAAAACTACTACAGCTAATCAATGAATCTTGTAAAGTTGCAGGATACAAAATTAAGCACAGGGCTTCCCTGGTGGCTCAGTGGTTGAAAGTCCGCCTGCCGATGCAGGGGACGCGGGTTCATGCCCCAGTCTGGGAAGGTCCCACATGCCGCGGAGCGGCTGGGCCTGTGAGCCATGGCCGCTGAGCCTGCGCATCCGGAGCCTGTGCTCCACAACGGGAGAGGCCACAACAGTGAGAGGCCTGCGTACCGCAAAAAAAAAAAATTAATGCACAGAAATCTCTTGCATTCCTATACACTAACAAAAAAAGATCAGAAAGAAAAATTAAGGAAACAATTCCATTCACCAATGCAACAAAAAGAATAAAATACCTAGGAATAAACTTACATAAGGAGGTAAAAGACCTGTACTCAGAAAACTATAAGACACTGATGAAAGAAATCAAAGATGACACAAACAGATGGAGAGATATACCATGTCCTTGGATTGGAAGAATCAACATTGTGAAAATGACTATACTACCCAAAGCAGTCTACAGATTTAGTGCAATCCATATCAAATTACTGATGGCATTTTTTACAGAACTAGAACAAAAAATCTTAAAATTTGTATGAAGACACAAAATACCCCAAATAGCCAAAGCAATCTTGAGGGGAAATAATGGAGCTGGAGGAATCATACTCCCTGACTTCAGACTATACTACAAAGCTACAGTAATCAAGACAATATGGTACTGGCACAAAAACAGAAATATAGATCAATGGAACAGGATAGAAAGCCCAGAGATAAACCCACACACCTATGGTCAACTAATCTATGACAAAGGAGGCAAGGATATACAATGGAGAAACGACGGTCTCTTCAATAAGTGGTTCTGGGAGAACTGGACAGCTACATGTAAAAGAATGAAATTAGAACACTCCCTAACACCATATACAAAAATAAACTCAAAATGGATTAGAGAGCTAAATGTAAGACCAGACACTATAAAACTCTTAGAGGAAAACATAGGAAGAACACTCTTCAACATAAATCACAGCAAGATCCTTTTTGACCCACCTCCTAGAGAAATGGAAATAAAAACAAAAATAAACAAATGGGACCTAATGAAACTTAAAAGCTTTTGCACAGCAAAGGAAACTATAAACAAGACAAAAAGACAACCCTCAGAATGGGAGGAAATAGTTGCAAACGAATCAACGGACAAAGGATTAATCTCCAAAATATATAAACAGCTCATGCAGCTCAATATTAAAAAACAAACAACCTAATCCAAAAATGGGCAGAAGACCTAAATAGACATTTCTCCAAAGAAGAGATACAGATGGCCAAGAGGCACATGAAAAGCTGCTCAACATCACTATTAGAGAAATGCAAATCAAAACTACAATGAGGTATCACCTCACACCAGTCAGAATGGGTATCATCAGAAAATCTACAAACAACAAACGCTGGAGAGGTTGTGGAGAAAAGGGAACCCTCTTGTACTGTTGGTGGGAATGTACACTGATACAGCCACTGTGGAGAACAGTATAGAGGTTCCTTTAAAAACTAAAAATAGAACTCTTATACGACCCAGCAATCCCACTACTGGGCATACACCCAGAGAAAACCACAGTTCAAAAAGACACATGAAACACAATGTTCATTGCAGCACTATATACAATAGCCAGGTCATGGAAGCAACCTAAATTCCCATCGACAGATGAATGGATAAAGAAGATGTGGTACATATATACAATGGAATATTACTCAGCCATAAAAAGGAACAAAACTGGGTCATTTGTAGAGACGTGGATGGACCTAGAGACTATCATACAGAGTGAAGTAAGTCAGAAAGAGAAAAACAAATATCGTATAGTAACACTTACATGTGGAATCTATAAAAATGGTACAGATGAACCAGTTTGCAGGGCAGTAATAGATACAGATGTAGAGAACAAACGTATGGACACCAAGGGGGGAAGTGGAGGGGTGGGAGTGGGGGTGGTGTGATGAATTGGAAGATTGGAATGGACATGTATACACTAATATGTATAAAATAGATAACAAATAAGAACCTTCTGTATAAAAAAAATTTTTAATAAAAAAAGTACTGTAACAATTAAAGGAATATAATCAAAAACAAAACAAAACAAAAAAAAAACACAGGATATGTTTTCCTCTGACTTTCATTTAAAAGATAGGATGCTGTGGAATTATCAGAGTCAGGCAGTCTAAGTCTACCCTTGTCAGCAGTCTAGGATCTACTGATATGAAAGTTAAAAGTCCTTTGACAGGACACTAAGCACAGCCACTGAGGTTGAAGGTGAACAAGCAGATCTCCAACAGCCCCCAGAGACAGATACACAGGGAGAGCATTTGCAAAGTCAGATCTTAATTTTCAGATTCATTGGAATTTAGTGCTATGAATTCCAAAGTCCACTCAACTTTCTACAATATGTAGACTTACTGTAGCTCTAGTCCCTAAGTCAGTAAGGTCTCTTGGGTATTTTGGAGCTGTTCACTTTCATCCCATGTTGCAGCATGCAGAATTTTGTAATATTTATCAGCTGTGTACCTTGGGCAATGATAATAGTAATAGCTAACACTTACCAAATGTCAGGTACTGTCCTTGGTGCCTATATTTACCCATTACATTCTCATGAGGTGGTTGCTGCTATCAGTCCCCTTTTTACAGAGGAGGAAACTGCAGCACAAATAAATTAAGGAACTTGCTCAAAAGTGAGACTAGTAGTTAGTGGCTGCGTTGGAATTTGAACTCAGTCTGGTTCCAGATACCTCTCTCTGTGTCTACTATGCTGCAGTTTACTTAGCTGCTCAGAGCCTCACTGTATTCATGTACAAAATGAAGATAATGATTCCTCCCTTGTACAACTGTTTTGGTATTAAAGCCAATTTCTATAAAGCTCATAGCACAGTGCCAGGCACACAGTTCACAGGTCCTAGGTAAACGGTGGTGGTGGAAGTGGGAACAGTAATAGCAGTAGTAGCTGTTGTTGCTATCATCATTGTTGTCACTGTCATGGCTGGAGTGGACTTTCTCTACAACCAAATTCATCTTGCAGTCACTACATACGTAACAGAATTCAAGGGGACATGTATCTATCTCTATTGGTTGGTTCCTAAAATAAATAATAAAACACACACACTAATAAACGTGAATCCAGGCATGCAAAGTAATCACTTCTAAATTGTTTGCCATGCCACTTACCCTAAACATCAAGTTTTAGACTAAATCTGCAGGAAGAGTGTAGTAGGTTAAAGATAACCACAAATTCTTACTATTCCTTCTATTGAAGAAGTGATTCTAATTTCCCTCACCTTGAATCTGGGCTGGCCTTAGTGAATTGCTTGACCAATAGCATGTGATAGGATTGACATTCTGGAAATTCTGAGATAGGTCTTGAAAGGCTTTCAGCTTCTGCCTGGGCCACTTAGAATACCTGAGCTCCATGTAAGGAGTCCAATTCTCCCAAGAAGCTAAGGTCAGTCTCCCAGCCACCACCATCAAAGTGGCAGACATGTGAGCGAAGCCATTTTGAACCATTCAGAGCAGCCCATCTGCCAGCTCAGTACCACCAAGGGACCTCTAGCAGCACTACATGGAATAGAAGAATCACGAGAATTCTCACATTGCTGATCAACAAAACAGTGACATATAACAAAATAGTTGTTTTAAGCCACTAAGTTTAGGGGTAGTTTGTTAAACAGCAGGAGTTAACTGGAACAGAAAGAATTCCAAAATACAAAATGAGAAATTGCACAGAACTATGCCCTGGGAGAGAATAATTTTGGATTCGGCTGCCAATCAATAGACTCTAACTGAGTGATGTTGAGTGGGCAGCACCGGTCAGAGGAGAATGTTTTTATTGGAAAAAAGGAAATGTGTCAGGGTTAGTTATAGGAATAGAATGTGTGATGTCAGTAAATTCAAGGTAACGCTTACAAGTTACCAAGACCTTGTGAAAACAAAGTTAAGAGGACAGAAACTGGAGACTATTTTCATTCTTGTTACAACAAAATTGAAACAAATCAAGAACAGAATTTGATCAGATGGAGTAGAGGGTCCAACTGAGACTAAAATGCATGTGCCATGTAGGTGCCCTCAGCAGCAGAATCCTCTTAGGTTAATGATACCACAATGAGAAAGTAACACGCAAATTAAGCTTATAATAACTAAGGCAGAACTAATCCCACTTTGAGGAAGGATCTGGAGAGGAGTGAAGGAGCCATTTTTGCAGCAAATAAAAGATGAGCTCCTGAGGAAAAGAATTTGAATTATGCATAAGAGGATTAAACAGAGACCACGTGCTCAGAATTTTTTATGTGGCAGTCCTGTGATGTCTCCCTCTCGCTTGGGTCAGTGAAAAAATAGACAACGTGAAAGTATTATACATACATAGAAGCAACCTGGCCTGAAATCAGTAGAGTAAGGTATATGAAACAGCAACCACACGGTCTTAAAAAATTTGCAATTCCTTTTATTGTTTTAATTGAAATATAATTGACTTACAATATTATATTAGTTTCAGGTATACAACAAAGTGATTCAATTTTTTTTTTTTTTGCGGTACGCGGGCCTCTCACCGTTGTGGCCTCTCCCGCTGCAGAGCAGAGGCTCTGGACGCGCAGGCTCAGCGGCCATGGCTCATGGGCCCAGCCACTCCGCAGCATGTGGGATCCTCCCTCCTGGACCGGGGCACGAACCCGTGTCCCCTGCATCGGCAGGCAGACTCTCAACCACTGCGCCACCAGGGAAGCCTGATTCAATATTTTTATACATGACAAAATAATCACCACAATAAGTCTGGTTACCATCTATCATCATACAAAGTTTTCACAATATTATTGAGTATAATCCCTATGCTGTACTTTACAACCCCATGACTTATTTTATAACTGGAAATTTGCACCTCTTAAACTTCCTTGCCTACTTCCCTCATCCCTCACCTCTCTCAACCACCAGCTCATTCTCTTTATCTATGAATCTGTTTCAGCTTTATGTTTGTCCATTTGTTTTGTTTTTTAGATTCCACATATAAGTGAAATCATGTAGTAGTTGGCTTTCTCTGTCTGACTTACTTCGCTTAGTATAATAATCTCTAAGTCCATCCATGTTGCTGCAAATGGCATTATATCATTCTTTTTCATGGCTGAGTAATATTCCACTGTATATACATACAACATCTTCTTTATCCATTCATCTGTCGATGGACACTTAGGTTGCTTCCATGTCTTGGCTATTGTAGATAGTGTTGCAATGAACTTCGTGGACCCTTCTGTTGTGATGGGGCTTACTACTGTGGACATGCTGGTAGACAGGGCCCCCTGGTCCAACTGGCAGCCAGACCCTGCCTTGAGTGGTATCTGCTGGCCCACTGGTGTATGTGGCTGGGTCCTGGTACAGCTCACTGCAGGGCGTAGGAGGTCTGGCGCTATTCTGCTGGTTGGTGGGCCTGGTCCCTGAGTGGCTGGCTGCAGGACCTTTCAGGGGTGCCCAAGGCTGATGCAACTAGGCCAGGTCCTGGTGCAACTGGCTGGGGCAAGGGGAACCTGTGCAATTCTTTTACTTAACCTACACAATTCCCTTCTGGGGGCAATAACAGCACCTTCATTTCTGGAGTTATGAACAGAGCTATTAAATAACTTATTTAAAGCCATGTAACAGCTCATAAAAATTTGTAAAACAAGGTCACTTCTGATACGTAGGACTTTATTAATCTCTCTCGCTCTCTCTCTCTCTCTCTCCCCCCCCCCCTTTGTCTCTCTCTCCCCTCACTCTATTTCTTTTTTTTGTCCTAGGAAGTTAAGAGATTTGATATACTAAGAAAACTTTTCCTGAGTATTGTCATGCAGATATTTCAAAGTAGCCCTCATTTTGTCTATTCTTAAACAGCCCAATAACAAGGAAAAAATCTGAAACTATCCAAGGAAAAGAAACTAATAAGGACTTTATTCAATGATACAATATGGCCAATATATTGATTCCAGGGAATTTCTGTCTGAAGAAATGTTTGCTGTTGAATCCAGCACTGCTAGGTGGCATGCTAAGGTTAAAAATAGCTGGGGGCTTCCCTGGTGGCGCAGTGGTTGAGAGTCCGCCTGCCGATGCAGGGAACACGGGTTCGTGCCCCGGTCCGGGAAGATCCCACGTGCCGCGGAGTGGCTGGGCCCGTGAGCCATGGCCACTGAGCCTGCGTGTCCGGAGCCTGTGCTCCACAACGCGAGGGGCCACAACAGTGAGAGGCCCGCGTACCGCAAAAAAAAAAAAAAAAAAAGCTGGAAAAGATGGCGTTTTGCTACCGTCCAATATCGATTTATACATAATTTCCCAGCAGCAGAAATTCTGACCCACAAATACTGATTTTTTTATTTGCTAAAAAAAAATCAAGTTTAAAGAGATATTGCAGCTTCAGAGATGTCTTTCTTTTTATCTTCTTTGTTTTTAGTAAGAAAAGAGATTAAAGATTTTGTTAAAAGTAAAGACAGTCAACAATCCTTGAAACACAAACTACTGTCTAAACAATCCATCTTGGAAAATATGTTGCTCCTTATGCAATTTAAACACAGACTTAAGACAACCCCACAGAGAAGAACGCAGATTTTATTTTATTTTTAAATATTAAGCAATTCAATACCTTGCTTTATCTTCTAATTAAAAATAAATAAACAAATTAACTGCCAGTGGACAGAATCACCTCGTAGGTAATTTTCTTTTTCTTTTTGATCCATGATCAATTTTTTATATATATATATATATATATATATACACACACACACAAACACACACACACACACACATATATATATATAGTCTTGTATTACTTCATGTTTCTTTTGTCTCCAAGAAGGTTTTGAACTCCCTTAAGCGCAGGAACTATGTTTTCTTTTGTGCTCCCCACTGCATAAAGATCAGTTCTAGACATACAAGATAATATATTTTTCTTAAATTGAAATTCACACAAAGGAACATATTCTATGATATAGTGTATTTTCTTCCAAGCATTATGCAAGATTTTTAGAAAGTTGGTGAAGGTTTTTACAAGTGTTTGCAAATTTTCAACCTTGTTAATTAATAAGAAATTTATAAAAACCTGATTAATATTTTTATCCTAGGAAGTAACGTTTCATAAAGATCAAATAGTGAGTGTTCCTAATTCCCAGGACAGAGATCAAAAGATTGTTTAAAACTTTGTATTATTAGAAGTACATTGCTAACAAAATCAACAGGGAAAATGTAGAAGGTGATATATTTATACCCTAATCACTAATGAAAGAATGAGATATAGAGTCTAGTAAGTTTCCAAAGAGATGTCTGAAAAAAAGTATGACCTATATATCATTTTGTGTTTGCAAGCATTTTAAATTACTGAAGATTCTATATGATGACAAATGTCTAACAAACTTTTTCTTAATTTCCTAGCAAAATATCCTTGAAGACACACAAAAATGAAAAAGCTGACTTTGAGACAAAATGATAAGAAAAGATCTTGGAAAATCCTGGTGGAATTCTCACTAAATGCATCATCAGTCAAGATGGATTGAGATGTACATTACTGAACCATGTATCGCCTACTCTACCCTCTGAAACAGAAGAAAAGGGCACCCCACCCCCAGAAAATCAGTACTGAAGACAAAAATGAGAAGCTTGGAAGAAAATAATGAGAAAGATAATACATGTGGAGGGTAGAAGACAAAGAGTTAAGAATATACATTTTCCAATGAAAGGAAAAATAATGGAACACAAATGATCATCAAATAGAAGAAAACACCTCAGTTGAAAAAACACATGAGCCAAGTATTCATGGGGATCCTAGAAAAAAATAAGACAAAATGCAGACATACACACACACACACACACACACACACACACACACACACACCATTCCATAATTTCAAAGAAAAAGAGAGTCTACAAGTATCTGGGGAAAATATCTGCCTCACATTTCTCTCCAACCCTAAACATAACAGAAGACAGTAGAACAATCAGATTCTGATGAATGATGAGTAGCAGGTCATAGGTGTGACATAGGAATTTTATAGCTATTCAAGTAATTATTCATCTGTGACAGAAACAGAAAGACTTTCTCAAATAAGACTAAAAAACATACTACTGAAGTATGTCCTTGTTAAATTTAAATAAGACAAGATCTTTGTTTAAATAAGAAATTGGCAGAGTAATTTTATTTTACCTCAAGCATGTGAAATAAGAGGGAAATAACAATGATCTCCTTCAGATTTCAGAGTCCACAAGTTTTATAGCTTTTAGAAAAAAATGATGGCTACTATAAAATTATCACCAAGGCAACACATTATTAAATAAAACAACCAATCAAAATTACTGACCTTTCAGAGATGAAAGGTTATTATCAAAAGTAGTTAGCAACAATCTCTGGAATCCAGGTACCTTATAAAAATCCTTATCTAGAATTAATATAAGCAAGAATAGTTTCTGTTTTTCTCTGCAAGTGCAAAGAAAGAGGAAACAAACATTTCCTTCTTATATCGCACTGTCTTCTTTTCTTCATGATTAGGAGGGTCTGCATTTCAAGCCTAAGTACTGCGATTCCTTTGGTTACCACTGACAGAAAAAGAAGCAGGTTTAGGAAGCTCAAAGCATATAATATGGAAAAGAAAGGACAAAATAGCATTCTGAGCATTGGAATGTGGAACGTATAATGCTTGGCATCTCACTTTCCCAAGGACATTAATAAGAGATTTATTCCAACTGTCAGAAGGATGAGTCAGTCTAATGTGGACATCTGCGTTACAATCCCAAGGTAAGTCTTCCTCACTTACGTAAGCAGGTTACATAAACTCCCTAAGGCTCAGTTTACTCCTCTGTGAAATAAGAATGTAAAATTGAGCCTATACCGTTAGATTCCAATAAGAATCAAACAAGACAGTACAGGTAAAATATTTAATACAGTGTCTGATATACAATAAGTACATAATATTTAACTTTTTAATATAATAAATTATCTAATAAGGTTATTCCTATAGAGGAATATATTTATGTTAGTTATCTACTGCTTCATTACAAATTACCCCCAAATTTCAGTGGCTTAAAACAGGAAGCATGTATCATCTCACAGGAGTTTCTGAAGGTCCGGAATCCAGGAGCAGCTTAGCTGGGTTTTCCTGGCTCCACATCTCTTACGAGGTTGCAGTCAAAATGTTGGTTGGAGATGCAGACATAGACATCTGAAGGTGGTCAGGCCAGGAAGATTCACTTCCAAAAAGACTCACTCACATGGCTGTTGGCTGGAGGCCTTGGTAACTCATTGGCCAATGGCAGGAGCCCTCCTTGAGTAAGCAATTCAAGAGAAAGAAAGGAGTGACAGTATCTTGCATGACCTAGTCTCTGAAGTCCCACATCGCCACTTCTGCTTTTTTCTATTCATCACAAGCACATCACTAAGTCGGCTCACACTCAAGGAAAGGTGAACTGGACTTCTACCTCTTGAAGAGTATCACATCATTTGTGGAAATATTCAAAACCACCACAATTTTATTTGTGTATCATGTGCATATATCTCTAAGAAAGAGAGAGCTATAATTAAAATTTTTCTTTTTTACTGATATAGGTGACATATAACATCATGTAAGTTTAAAGCATACTACACATTGATTTGATACATTTATACATTGCAAATCAAAACAACGAGATATCACCTCACACCTGTCAGAATGGCTATCATCAAAAAGTCTACAAATAACAAATTGCTGGTGAGGATGTAGAGGAAAGGGAACCATTGTACATTGCTGATGGGAATGTAAATTGGTCCAGCCACTGCGGAAAACAGTATGGAGGTTCCTTAAATAACTAAAAATAGACCTACCATATGACCCAGCAAGTCCACTCCTGGGTATATATCTGAAGAAAATGAAAACACTAATTCAAAAAGACACTTGCACACCAATGTTCATAGCAGCACTATTTACAATAGGAAAGACATGGAAGCAACCCAAGTGCCCTTCAACAGATGAATGGATAAAGATGTGGTATATACATACAATGGAATATTGCTCAGCCATAAAAAAGAATGAAATTCTGCCATTTGCAGTAACATGGATGGAACTAGAGAATATTATGCTTAGTAAAATAAATCAGACAGAGAAACACAAATACTGTATGATATCACTTATACCTGGAATATAAAAAATAATATGAATGAATGTATATAGGAAAACATAGACAGACTGATAGATATAGAAAACAAACTAGTGGTTACCAGAGGGGAGAAGGAAGGGCAAATTGAGGGTATGAGATGAAGAGATACAAACTACTATGTATAAAATAGATAAGCAGGCTTCCCTGGTGGCGCAGTGGTTAAGAATCCGCCTGCCAATGCAGGGGACATGGGTTTGAGCCCTGGTCTGGGAAGATCCCACATGCCGTGGAGCAACTAAGCCCGTACGCCACAACTACTGAGCCTACGCTCTAGAGCCCGCAAACCACAACTACTGAGACTATGTGCCACAACTACTGAAACCCGCACGCCTAGAGCCCATGCTCCACAAGAGAAGCCACTGCAATGAGTAGCCCGCACACCACAATGAAGAGTAGCCCCCGCTCACTGCAACTAGAGAAAGCCCGCACGTAGCAACGAAGACCCAACGCAGCCAAAAATAAATAAATAAAATATTTTTAATAAAAAAATAAAATAGATAACCAACAAATATATATTGTATAGTACAGGGAAATATAGCCATTATTTTATAATAACTTTTAATAGAGTATAATCTGTAAAAATACTGAAGCACTCTGTGGCATGCCTACAACTAATATTATAAATCAACTATATTTCAATTTATAAAAATAAATTTTAAAAAAATTTTTAAAAAAGAAAGGGGGAGGATAAAGAGGAAAACAAGAAAGAGGAAGAAGAAGGGCTGTTGAATTTAGGGTGTTATGGGAGATCAGAGACATAAATAGAATACATATAAATAACTACGCCTGAGCTGCAAATGACAGCTCGTAGAAATTAAGCATTTGCTCAGGGAATACCAGGCACTGTGTTACTTCATTAAATCCTCATAATATTTCTAGAAGTTTGTTATTATTATTTTCACTTTAGTGGGAAAACTAGGACTCAAAGGGAATAAATAACTTACCTTTAAGGTCACACAGCTAGATAGCGATAGACCCAAAATTGGAACCCAGAACTCTGACACCAAAGCCTCTGCATTGCATCTCATTGATGACATGTGACCATGCCAATGCCAAATTGGAAAGTCCAGATTCTGGCCCCCAGTAATTGCTTTCATACTTCTCTAACCTAAGTCTCTACAATTGTATGCAAGAAGCTATGGGACCGGTTTCAGATGGTGTTACATTTTCATAATCTTAGTACAGAACTGAAAAGAGCAATTTTCCCACTCATCCAAGAGTAACATAGACATGAATTGAATTAGTTGTGTCTCTAGACAATAAAAGAGAATAAGCTGATTTTAAAAAGGAAAAAATTTATATCTTAAAGCAGCTTTTCAGACAAGCCCACATTGTCTTTATTCCAAGGACAAGAACCAGAACCCGCCTAATAGTCTCTGACTCATAATTTTGATACCTGATATACTTCTAAACATGCAAGTCATATCCTACACTGTCCTGATAAGACAAGGAATAGTGAATAACATTAACTGTGTCACAATATTTTTCCCTTTGTAAAGTTAATTCATATTAATAACGGTTATTCCATTAGAGTTACCATTATTATTACCTTATATCATTTGATTCCCATTTGGGAGCCAAAGAATTATAATGTGTGGGGCATTGTGTTATATAATAACCAAGGTACCAAGGTGAGTACATGGTGGACTTCCAAGAAAACATGAGAAGATGGTATTCTCTACTCAATTATTATGCCATAAGTGAATAATCCACTTTCTCTCTGGATGATCCCATCAAACTTCAGAGTTTCATATATCACCTCTGTGCTGATAATTTCCAAGTTCATATACTCAGCACTGAACTCTCTCTTGAGATCCAGTTATTATATATTATTGACTGCTTATATGTCCAATATGATTCTCAAATTTAATAACTGCAAAACAGAACTACTGATCTGTTTTCCTCCAGTCTTTTAGGGCTCTTCCACTTAGTTTACTCAAGTCAAAAACCTAGGAGTCTTGATTCTTTTCTTCCCTCATCATCTACATCCAATTCATTAGCTAGTCATATTGGCCTCATCTCCAAAGTATACTGAATCCATCCACTTACTTCCAGCTACAATGCTACCTTTCTAGTCCAAGTTACCATCATTTCTCACTTAGACTATTACAATAGAACTGCTCAGCTGGCTTATTCCCATCACTCTCCTAAATTAAGTCTCATGAGAGCAAGCTGCTTAAAACTATCCAAAAAGCTCCTGATGCATTTAAAATAAAATCAACACTCGTTACCTTAGCCTATTAATATTAATTTGAACTGTTTCCCTGTATCAGTTTGGGCTCAGTCGAAGAAGAGATCCATCAGAATAAGATTTATCGTAGAGGTCTGACACTGGGCAATGTGAGAGCTAGTAAAAGAGTCTATGGGATGGTGGGGAAGATGGCGGAAGAGTCAGACGCGGAGATCACCTTCCTCCCCACAGATATATCAGAAATACATCTATACGTGGAACAACTCCTACAGAACGCCTACTGATCACTGGCAGAAGACCTCAAACCTCCCAAAAGGCAAGAAACTCCCCCACGTACCTGGGTAGGGCAAAAGAAAAAACAGAGACAAAAGAATAAGGACGGCACCTGCACCAGTGGGAGGGAGCTATGAAGGAGGAAAGGTTTCCACAAACTAGGAAGCCCCTTCGCGGGCGGAGACTGCGGGTGGCAGAGGGGGGAAGCTTCTGATCCGTGGAGGAGAGCGCAGCAACAGGGCTGCGGAGGGCAAAGCGGAGAGATTCCCACACAGAGGATCAGGGCCAACCGGCACTCACCAGCCCGAGAGGCTTGTCTGCTCCCTCGCCGGGGCGGTTGGAGCTGGGAGCTGAGGCTCGGGCTTCGGTCGGAGCGCAGGGAGAGGACTGGGGTTGGCGGCGTGAACACAGCCTGCAGGGGGTTAGTGCGCCACGGGTACACGGGAGGGAGTCCGGGGAAAAGTCTGGAGCTGCCGAAGAGGCAAGAGACTTTTTCTTACCTCTTTGTTTCCTGGTGCACGAGGAGAGGGGATTAAGAGCGCTGCTTAAAGGAGCTCCAGAGACGGGCGTGAGCCACGCCTAAAAGCGCGGACCCCAGAGACAGACATGAGATGCTAAGGCTGCTGCTGCCGCCACCAAGAAGCCTGTGTGTGAGCACAGGTCACTATCCACACTGCCCCTCCCGGGAGCCCGTGCAGCCCGCCACTGCCAGGGTCCCGGGATCCAGGGACAACTTCCCCGGGAGAACGCACGGCGTGCCGCAGGCTGGTGCAACATCACGCCGGCCTCTGCCGCCGCAGGCTCGCCCCGCACTCCTTGCCCCTCCCTGCCCCCCGCCTGAGTGAGCCAGAGCCCTCGAATCAGCGGCTCCTTTAACCCCGTCCTGTCTGAGCGAAGAACAGACGCCCTCCAGCGACCTACACGCAGAGGCGGGGCCAAATCCAAAGCTGAGCCCCGGGAGCTGGTCAAATAAAGAAGAGAAAGGGAAATCTCTCCCAGCATCCTCAGGAGCAGCGGATTAAAGCTCCACAATCAACTTGATGTACCTGCATCTGTGCAATACCTGAATAGACAACCAGTCATCCCAAATTGAGGAGGTGGACTTTGAGAGCAAGATTTATTATTTTTTCCCCTTTTCCTCTTTTTATGAGTGTGTATGTGTATGCTTCTGTGTGAGATTTTGTCTGTATAGCTTTGCTTTCACCATTTGTCCTAAGGTTCTATCCGCCCGTTTTTCTTTTGTTTTGTTTATTTAAAAAAATTTTTTTCTTAATAATTATTTTTTATTTTAATAACTTTATTTTATTTTCTCCTCTTTCTTTCTTTCTTTCTTTCTTTCTACTTTTTCTCCCTTTTATTCTGAGCCGTGTGGATGAAGGGCTCTTGGTGCTGCAGCCAGGAGTCAGTGCTGTGCCTCTGAGGTGGGAGAGACAACTTCAGGAAACTGGTCCACAAGAGACCTCCCAGCTCCACATAATAACAAACGGCGAAAATCTCCCAGGGATCCCCGCCTCAACACCAACATCCAGCTTCACTCAACGACCAGCAAGCTACAGTGCTGGAAACCCTATGCCAAACAACTAGCAAGACAGGAACACAACCCCATCCATTAGCAGAGAGGCTGCCTAAAATCATAATAAGTCCACAAACACCCCAAAACACACCACCAGACGTGGACCTGCCCACCAGAAAGACAAGATCCAGCCTCATCCACCAGAACACAGGCACTAGTCCCCTCCACCAGGAAGCCTACACAACTCACTGAACCAACTTTAGCCACTGGGGACAGACACCAAAAACAACGGGAACTACGAACCTGCAGTCTGCAAAAAGGAGACCCCAAACACAGTAAGATAAGCAAAATGAGAGACAGAAAAACATACAGCAGATGAAGGAGCAAGATAAAAACCCACCAGACCTAACAAATGAAGAGCAAATAGGCAGTCTACCTGAAAAAGAATTCAGAATAATGATAGTAAACATGATCCAAAATCCGGGAAATAGAATAGAGAAAATGCAAGAAACATTTAACAAGGAACTAGAAGCACTAAAGATGAAACAAGCAACGATGAACAACACAATAAATGAAATTAAAAATACTCTAGATGGGATCAATAGCAGAATAACTGAGGCAGAAGAATGGATAAGTGACCTGGAAGATAAAATAGTGGAAATAAATACTGCAGAGCAGAATAAAGAAAAAAGAATGAAAAGAACTGAGGACAGTTTCAGAGACCTCTGGGACAACATTAAACGCACCAACATTCAAATCATAGGGGTTCCAGAAGAAGAAGGGAAAAAGAAAGGGACTGAGAAAATATTTGAAGAGATTATAGTTGAAAACTTCCCTAATATGGGAAAGGAAATAGTTAATCAAGTCCAGGAAGCACAGAGAGTCCCATACAGAGTATATCCAAGGAGAAACAGGCCAAGACACATATTAATCAAACTGTCAAAAATCAAATACAAAGAAAACATATTAAAAGCAGCAAGGGAAAAACAACAAATAACACACAAGGGAATCTCCATAAGGTTAACAGCTGATCATTCAGCAGAAACTCTGCAAGCCAGAAGGCAGTGGCAGGAGATATTTAAAGTGATGAAAGAGAAAAACCTACAACCAGCATTACTCTACCCAGCAAGGACCTCATTCAGATTTGATGGAGAAATTTAAATCTTTACAGACAAGCAAAAGCTGAGAGAGTTCAGCACCACCAAACCAGCTTTACAACAAATGCTAAAGGACCTTCTCTAGGCAACAAACAGAAGAGAAGGAAAAGTCCTACAATAACAAACCCAACACAATTAAGAAAATGGGCATAGGAACATACATATCGATAATTACCTTAAATGTAAATGGATTAAATGCTCCCACCAAAAGACACAGATTGGCTGAATGGATACAAAAACAAGACCCATATATATGCTGTCTACAAGAGACCCACTTCAGACCTAGACACATATACAGACTGAAAGTGAGGGGATGGAAAAAGATATTCCATGCAAATGGAAACCAAAAGAAAGCTGGAGTAGCAGTTCTCATATCAGACAAAATAGACTTTAAAATAAAGACTATTAGAAGAGACAAAGAAGGACACTACATAATGATCAAGGGATCGATCTAAGAAGAAGATATAACAATTGTAAATATTTATGCACCCAACATAGGAGCACCTCAGTACATAAGGCAAATACTAACAGCCATAAAAGGGGAAATTGACAGTAACACATTCATAGTAGGGGACTTTAACACCCCACTTTCACCAATGGACAGATCATCCAAAATGAAAATAAATATGAAACACAAGCTTTAAATGATATATTAAACAAGATGGACATAATTAATATTTATAGGACATTCCATCCAAAAACAACAGAATACACATTTTTCTCAAGTGCTCATGGAACATTCTCCAGGATAGATCATATCTTGAGTCACAAATCAAGCGTTGGTAAATTTAAGAAAATTGAAATTGTATCAAGTATCTTTTCCAACCACAATGCTATGAGACTAGATATCAATTACAGGAAAAGATCTGTAAAAAATACAAATACATGGAGGCTAAACAATACACTACTTAATAATGAAGTGATCACTGAAGAAATCAAAGAGGAAATCAAGATATACCTAGAAACAAATGACACTGGAGGCACGATAACCCAAAGCCTATGGGATGCAGCAAAAGCAGTTCTAAGAGGGAAGTTTATAGCAACAGAATCCTACTTTAAGAAACAAGAAACATCTCGAATAAACAACCTAACCTTGCACCTAAAGCAATTACAGAAAGAAAAACAAAAAGACCACAAAGTTAGCAGAAGGAAAGAAATCATAAAAATCAGATCAGAAATAAATGAAAAAGGAATGAAGGAAACGATAACAAAGATCAATAAAACTAAAAGCTGGTTTTTTTGAGAAGACAAACAAATTTGATAAACCATAAGCCAGACTCATCAAGAAAAAAAGGGAGAAGACTCAAATCAATAGAATTAGAAATGAAAAAGGAGAAGTAACAACTGACACTGCAGAAATACAAAGGATCATGAGAGATTACTACAAGCAACTCTATGCCAATAAAATGGACAACCTGGAAGAAATGGACAAATTCTTAGAAATGCACAACCTGCCAAGACTGAATCAGGAAGAAATAGAAAATATGAACAGACCAATCACAAGCACTGAAATTGAAACTGTGATTAAAAATCTTCCAACAGACAAAAGCCCAGGACCAGATGGCTTCACAGGCGAATTCTATCAAACATTTAGAGAAGAGCTAACACCTATCCTTCTCAAACTCTTCCAAAATATAGCAGAGGGAGGAACACTCCCAAACTCCTTCTACGAGGCCACCATCACCCTGATACCAAAACCAGACAAAGATGTCACAAAGAAAGAAAACTACAGGCCAATATCACTGATGAACATAGATGCAAAAATCCTCAACAAAATACTAGCAAACAGAATCCAACAGCACATTAAAAGGATCATACACCATGATCAAATGGGGTTTATTCCAGGAATGCAAGGATTCTTCAATATACGCAAATCAATCAACGTGATACACCATATTAACAAATTGAAGGAGAAAAACCATATGATCATCTCAATAGATGCAGAGAAAGCTTTTGAAAAAATTCAACACCCATTTATGATAAAAACCCTGCAGAAAGTAGGTATAGAGGGAACTTTCCTCAACATAATAAAGGCCATATATGACAAGCCCACAGCCAACATCATCCTCAATGGTGAAAAACTGAAAGCATTTCCACTAAGATCAGGAACAAGACAAGGTTGCCCACTCTCACCACTCTTATTCAACATAGTTTTGGAAGTTTTAGCCACAGCAATCAGAGAAGAAAAAGGAAATAAAAGGAATCCAAATCGGACAAGAAGAAGTAAAGCTGCCACTGTTTGCAGATGACATGATACTATACATAGAGAAGCCTAAAGATGCTACCAGAAAACTACTAGAGCTAATCAATGAATTTGGTAAAGTTGCAGGATACAAAATTAATGCACAGAAATCTCTAGCATTCCTATACACTAATGATGAAAAATCTGAAAGTGAAATCAAGAAAACACTCCCATTTACCAGTGCAACAAAAAGAATAAAATATCTAGGAATAAACCTATCTAAGGAGACAAAAGACCTGTATGCAGAAAATTATAAGACACTGATGAAAGAAATTAATGATGATACAAATAGATGGAGAGATACACCATGTTCTTGGATTTGAAGAATCAACATTGTGAAAAAGACTCTACCACCCAAAGCAATCTACAGATTCAATGCAATCCCTACCAAACTACCACTGGCATTCTTCACAGAACTAGAACAAAAAATTTCACAATTTATATGGAAACACAAAAGACCCCGAATAGCCAAAGCAATCTTGAGAACGGAAAATGGAGCTGGAGGAATCAGGCTCCCTGACTTCAGACTATACTACAAAGCTACAGTAATCAAGACAGTATGGTACTGGCACAAAAACAGAAATATAGATCAATGGAACAGGATAGAAAGTCCAGAGATAAACCCACACATATATGGTCACCTTATCTTTGATAAGGGAGGCAGGAATGTACAGTGGAGAAAAGGACAGACTCTTCAATAAGTGGCGCAAGGAAAACTAGACAGGTACATGTAAAAGTCTGAGATTAGAATACTCCCTAACACCATACACAAAAATAAAGTCAAAATGGATTAAAGACATAAATGTAAGGCCAGAAACTATCAAACTCTTAAAGGAAAACATAGGCAGAACACTCTATGACATAAATCACAGCAAGGTCCTTTATGACCCACCTCCTAGAGAAATGGAAATAAAAACAAAAATAAACAAATGGGACCAAATGAAACTTCAAAGCTTTTGCACAGCAAAGGAAACCATAAACAAGACCAAAAGACAACCCTCAGAATGGGAGAAAATATTTGCAAATGAAGCAACTGACAAAGGATTAATCTCCAAAATTTACAAGCAGCTAATGCAGCTCAATAACAAAAAAAACAAACAACCCAATCCAAAAGTGGACAGAAGACCTAAATAGACATTTCTCCAAAGAAGATATACAGAGTGCCAACAAACACATGAAAGAATGCTCAACATCATTAATCATTAGAGAAATGCAAATCAAAACTACAATGAGATATCATCTCACACCAGTCAGAATGGCCATCATCAAAAAGTCTAGAAATAATAAATGCTTCAGTGGGTGTGGAGAAAAGGGAACACTCTTGCACTGCTGGTAGGAATGTGAATTGGTACAGTCACTATGGAGAACAGTATGGAGGTTCCTTAAAACACTACAAATAGAACTACCATATGACCCAGCACTCCCACTACTGGGCATATACCCTGAGAAAACCATAATTCAAAAAGAGTCATGTACCGAAACGTTTATTGCAGCTCTATTTACAATAGCCAGGAGATGGAAACAACCTAAGTGTCCATCATCGGATGAATGGCTAAAGAAGATGTGGCACATATATACAATGGAATATTACTCAGCCATAAAAAGAAACGAAATTGAGTTATCTGTAGTGAGGTGGATGGACCTGGAGTCTGTCATACAGAATGAAGTAGGTCAGAAAGAGAAAGACAAATACCGTATGCTAACACATATATATGGAATCTATGAAAAAAAAGTTGTCATGAAGAACCTAGGAGTAAGACAGGAATAAAGACACAGACCTACTAGAGAATGGACTTGAGGATATGGGGAGGGGGAAGGGTAAGCTGTGACAAAGTAAGAGAGTGGCATGGACATATATACACTACCAAACGTAAAATAGATAGCTTGTGGGAAGCAGCCACATAGCACAGGGAGATCAACTCGGTGCTTTGTGACCACCTAGAGGGGTGGGATAGGGAGGGTGGGAGGGAGGGAGACGCAAGAGGGAAGAGATATGGGGACACATGTATATGTATAACTGATTCACTTTGTTATAAAGCAGAAACTAACACACCATTGTAAAGGAATTATACTCCAATAAAGATCTAAAGAAAAAAAAGAATTATATTGAATAGTTTTATAATTAGTGTTTACATGTACTTTAATACATAACTTCATATTGATGTTTGGGAAGAAGAGATACATAGGAAGAAAGGCTGAGGGTAGAATGTGGTGGGGTCAGAAGAGAGGGAGAGGGAGAAGAAGAGGGAGAGAGAGGGAAAAAAAAAAATAGTGTCTATGTAAGGATGTTGTTCCTGTATCTGATGCTGCGAAAGGAAGGATGAACATGAAGTGAGGGAGGGCAAGAATGAGCTGAAACCTTCAAGGATAGGCTAGAAGCCATGAGAATGAAGTAGAACTTGTGTCTGTCTCAATTTCAATGACATGAGTGACCTGCAGAAGAAGCTGATGCTCTTCATCCTGGCTTTGCACACATACCTGGCCTACATTTAGGAGGAACTGAAGGAGACCCAGCAGCAGCTGGAGTACCTGCAAGCTCAGCTGCTGTTCCATGACAGCACCGTGAGCCAGCAGGTCAGAGACGACGTGTGTGGACAATGTCTACACGTGGACATTCTGAACACAGATGTGACTGCTGCTTTGCTTACGTCTTCCAAATCTCATGCAAGGGTCTCCCCTATTCAGAATCATATAAGGAAGGCAAGGCTCCAAGCTCTAGCTCAGGTAGATTAACACAGTATAAGCCTACCACTAGCCACCTCCTGTGAATCTGGCCCAAACACACCTCTTTTAACCATACTTAAATTATAAATAATGACAGTAGAAAAATTATGTTTCTGCCTAATCTTTCTAGCTGAGTCACCCTCTCTGTTTGATATCTTGTAATTTAAACACTGAGATAAAAGAAGTGGTTTGCTGATAAATGTTTAGTAACGAGTTCTCTGAGGAATTACAAACCATGATACATAATGTTTGCCAGTTTCCATTGTATAAATACTCCCACCATGCTCAATTTCATGGCACCAAATGTGATATCACCGAAAGCAGAGTTGAAAAGAAATACACACAGTAGCACATCAATATGTTGTATTTCCATTACTCAGCCATAAAAAAAAGAATGAAATAATGCCATTTGCAGCACATGGATGGACCATGTTAGAGACTATCATACTAAGTGAAGTAAGCCAGACAGAGAAAGACAAACATCATATGATATCACTTATATGTGGACTCTAAAATATGATACAAATGAACTTATTTACAAAACAGAAACAGACTCACAGACATAGAAAACAAACCAAAGGGGAAAGGGAAGGAGGAGGGGTAAATTAGGAGTTTGGGGTTAACAGCTACACACTGCTGCAGATAAAATAGATAAACAACAGTAACCTACTGAATAGCACAGGGAACAATATTCAATATCTTATAATAACCTATAACAGAAAAAAATCTGAAAAATTATATATATATATATATATATGAACTGAATCACTTTGCTGTACACGTGAAACTAACACAACATTGTAAATCAAGTACACTTCAATAACTATATATATTATATATGTATTTTATATAATATATATTTTTATATATATAATATATTATATATATTATATATATAGTATTCCCACCTTACAGATACCGTATATATAAACAACCTCCAGAATACAAACAATAGTAAAATGTAATATACCTAATTATAAAGTGATGAGTTTGGGGTATTTGTTACCATTATTTTAATGTAATTTATTTAATTATAAGTTTAGATAATTTAATTTCATATTGACTCTGCTAAGTAGAGAATAGCTATCGCAGAGGATGGCACTGAAAGGTATTTGGGAAGTGCTTGGTGAAGATAATCAGTCCCTTGCAAGGCAAATATCTTCTCAGGGAGAAGAAGGGCTGCTTTCGGTGAGGGAAACTCAGCATAATTTAGAGGTTAAAGAGCCCTAGCTTCATGAGAATTTTCCCATATATCTTTCTCTCAATTTTCAGGGTCCCATTCCTTCCCAATCCAAGCACTAAATTGACACAAAAGACCTTGAGAGATTGGGAATTCAATTTATCCTGCTATTTAGCCATATACAAGCCTAGACTTTGGGGGTGTTTGTTTTCAGAAATCGCAGTCCTACAGCTACAGGAGATAAGTGGGTTTTTTTATAACAGTAATAGAAGTTATCTGGAAATTTGAAGCCCTATACTCATCATTTTCGTTCTACCTCTATTCCAGTGCATATATAAGCAACCACTCAATCCCATTTCACTCCCAATTTTCATTAAAATGTTTTACGGCAGCAAATACTTGATCCCCTAAGGGTCTTTTACAGACATTTGATTACAGGTAACTACAGGTGGTAATATTATTAACTGTTTACCTCTGCACGCTATGAACTACCAGTGTCTCCTTTACCACTGGAAACAGGATTATTATGTCTCTAAATTTAATCAGACCAGAGAAACAATTCCTGAGAATAAAGAACTAATTCAGAGAACCAGTTCAGAAACTCTTTTTTAGGGTCCTATTTTTCTGGAACCACTTCCTGTACCAAATTCTGTGGAGTTAGGGTTTGATCAAAAGCTATTAGATGAGTTTGACCTTAAGCAATTGCAGAAGGTGGTCAAACAGTCTATATAAGGCTGCTGCTTCCATACCTGGTACCTCGCTCAATGTTAGCAAGGCCGGTAATCTGGAAGAAAAGATAGGTGGAAGAGAGCGAGGACTAATGTGAACTTGAAAGAACAAGCTGGATACCGAAAGTAGGAACTTGGAGGCCCCCTATGTTTCTCACTACCTCCAGGCCTCCAACTTGGATGATAATGGGTGATCTGCAGGAGGTGCTTGCACCTTCACCACACAAACACGTGGTCCCGGATTCAGAGACACTTAGGGAGCAGTCTGGCAGGAGCTGGAAGAACTGCAAGCATGCCTGCCACCACATGCTGCTAAGGTGAGTCAGCAGATCAGCAACAAGAATATGGGAAATGCAACAGTGCCAGATGGTACGCCAACCCTCTGCATATAAACGTGGATACTGCTTTTCAAATGTTGCTATGGCCAACCCTAATCTATAACTGTACAGGGAAGGGAGTTCTGGCAAATGTAGTTCCAGCTTAGCTAAACAGACAAGTACTAAATCACCACACTGTTCCACTTCTATGACATTGCACTCCACTACATCTTTCTGCTCTAAGAATATATAACAATTCATTTCCACCTCAGGGCCTTTATACTTGGCCGCTCCTTCTGCCTGAAGCGCTCTTTCCCCAGATACTAGCATACCTACTAGCTTCTTCTCATCATTCATTTCTCCACTCACCTCTTCCCTTATATAAAGTATCTCTTATTCCTGGTTGCTTTCTGTAGTGAACATTTTTAGTTACTTAGCCAGCATCAATTCCTCCCTCTTTCCTTAATAATAGCAGATAGATCTTTCCCAGGTATCTACCCACTCCCATGCAGCCCCTCTCTTCCAGATCCAGGGATGGACCCTGATTGGTTTACAGTATCAGAAGATTTTATTCCCAGCCTCAGTAATTGATACAGTGATGGGCAAAAGCCTTAAGTTAATGAATCTCAGTACCTTTTACTAAAATGCAGAAGCCCTGCTGAATATGAACAAGAACACATGGGACCCTGACACATGATTCCTGCCAGTAGACAGCCTCCTACCCAGCCCTAAGATGAAGCCTCTTCTGTGGACTACAGAACAGAAGGGTGAGAAAATTGGGTCAGTGTTAACATTGCTAATCTCCTAGATCAACTAACCCCCAACCTTTATTACCTCTGTATTTTCAGCGAAGTGAACCAATACATTCCCATGTTATTTAAGCCACTTTGATTGGGGTTTTTTTGTTTGTTTGTTTTGGGGAGTTTTTTCTATTGAGTTATAATTGACACATACCTTTTTTAACAAAAATCATCGTACATGATGCAACCCTATCATACTGTACTGTTTTATTGTCTTCAAAGCAAGTGTTGCTATCTGTAATTATCTTGTTTGTTTACTGTTTGTCTTTTTTTTAAATGTCTGCCACCTCCACTAGAATATAAGCTCAATGCAAGTACAGACTTTGAGTATTTTATTCCAAACTCCTAGAGCAATGCCCAGCAAACACAAGAACACAAAAACACCTAAGGAATTAATGAGAAAACGGATCTCGATAGTCTTCTCTTTCTATGGAATGTAAAATATAGAGCAGGGACCAGCGCTGCCATCTAATAATGGTGTGTTTTAATTCTGTTGGGCCACCAATCCCAAATTTGCCTTTCTTTTGTTCTGCCTTGATCATTTTGTTTAGAGCTGAGCTCTACGTGGAATGGTTGTGAGTATAACATAATTGCTAAATGACTAGCATATCTGGCATTGTAAAGCATCATGGGTGTTCAACTGAAAACTTATAGCTGAAGATTGAGATTGCTATGTAAGGCAACAGCTTTTTTTTTTTGCGGTACGCGGGCCTCTCACTGTTGTGGCCTCTCCCGTTGCGGAGCCCAGACTCCGGACGCGCAGGCTCAGCGGCCATGGCTCACGGGCCCAGCCGCTCCGCGGCATGTGGGATCTTCCCGGACCGGGGCACGAACCCGTGTCCCCTGCCTCGGCAGGCGGACTCTCAACCACTGCGCCACCAGGGAAGCCCACAGCTAACTTTTTAATGTTTCTCATTTCCCTAAGCAGGAGGTACTGATTTTCCACTTAAGCATACCAAAAACACAGCCGCTGTTTTTCCATTAAAGAGTCTCTGAAGACTCTCTAAGAATTCATCAGCTGGCTGTGAGGGTTACAGTTTTGAAAAGGAAAGCAACAACAGAGCTAATCCATAGGAAGATAAAGAAATAAACCTGCTCATCCACCCTTAGGATTTATTTTCTAATTTTCCTACTGCTTTTCCTCACTCAGTTTTTACACAGCTTAGAAAAGTGGGTAGTACAAAGGGTCATAGTTTCCGAAACACATGCTTTCTCATGTAATCTGTAATGTGCCAGAAGACATGTGAACTAGAAGTGGAAACTCCAGAAACCTGGAAGTTATTGACATTGTGGAGGTACTAGATGCAACAATAGGCTTCACCATCAATCGTAGTGGTGGTGGCATATTACTACTCCACCACTATTAATGGTAATAATGGCTAACACTTATCCAGCACTTACTATGGACTGCACACTGTGTTAAGGGCATCACAGATTTTAATGCATTTAATCCCCACCACAACTCTTTTGCAAATAATATTATTTATGCCAATTTTAGAGACAAAGAAACTAATGCAGAGAGAGATTAAATAACCCACTAAGTGTCGTCGTGCTAGAAGTTAAAGTAATATGCCACAAGAAAAGAGACTTGGGTGTAGGGGGAGGTCAGGGAACTATTGTCCTGGAATTAGATATAGCAGACATCACTGTTACTTGTGTCACATCATCTCTGTATGGGCTTAGACTCAACTACTGCCAGCATCCTGCTTCAAGCCTGAGCTTCTCATCTTTCCACATTCTGCCCAAGTACCTTCTCCCAGGTTGCCAGAGGTCACTTGGCCCTCTTTCTAGGTCAGCTGAGAAACAAACACATTCAGGAGGCAACCGTCAACCGATGGGGGACAGAACTAGTGGATAAATGCCCTAGCCTCCATCTTTCAGAGGGGCAATTCTTCCCTGCCTCACTCTGCCAACTCTCAACCACCTGCTTGCTGAATCACCTTCCAAGTAAACTACCTCTCCCCCAGGTCCTTTTCTTAGGCTCTGCTTTGGGGGAAGCCAACCATGACACATTTGATCCTTCTAACTAAATAAATGATGTAATAAACATAGTTTTAACCTCATCACATTTATCAAAATTTAGCAACATGCTCATTACATTGTTCTGATTGCTTTTAATAATTTGTTTTAAAAATCTTAGGAACTAGCAGATTTGGGGACAGAGAAATTGTGGGGCTTTTAAAAAGAACTATTTTTAGCACTTGCTGAAATATTTCATACTAAAGAGAAAGTCCTTTCACTCAGCAAGACACTGATTAGATCTTTAGGTAACTGTTCCTATAGCAACACTCTACTCTGCAATATTCAGTTATTTTTCAAGCCCACCTCCTCAACCAGAGACCAGAGTTCATCACATATAGCCATGCTTCCCAACTCTGTCTTTCAATGAAATGCTTCTTATCTGTCAGCATATGTCTACAATTTTCCCTTATTTCTTTTCATCTTATTTCAATAGTGAATTTAATTAGTTGAAAACATTTCACTAAAGCTATTCTGTATATTGGTATAAGATGTTTAATGATATAAGAAAAATAGGGACTTCCCTGGCAGTCCAGTGGTTAGGACTCTGTGCTTCCACTGCAGGGGGCATGGGTTCAATCCCTGGTCGGGGAACTAAGATCCCACATGCCGTGCAGACAAATAATAATAATAATAACAGCAATGTTTTATTAACCAAATATTCAAGACCTTCTACAGATGTGCTCCAAACCTACCTATTACTAGCACTTGCTCTTCCTGGAGGCAGGAGGCTTGAGTTGTAATATATACTTGGGTGCTGTCAGCAGCCATATTTTCACTTTTCACCTGAACCAGAGAAGCAGAGGAAGTCAATCAGCCATGAGAGAGGCAGCTGGATAGAGAGGAACAGAGAAAGAAGGCTCTTCAGGTGTTCGATTTGAGGTTCCAGTTCTATCCTTACAGCTGAGTGCAGCCCTGATCTTCTGATCCATGAAACGCTTTGTGTCCTTTCTTACTTAAGGTAGTTTAAAGAGTTCATTACTTCAACCTAAAGAGTCGCATCACAGGAGCCTCTAGGAAACAATTAAATCTACAGTGAAGAAAAGCACTGCCAGGGCTTTCCTGGTGGCGCAGTGGTTGGGAGTCCGCCTGCCGATGCAGGGGACACAGGTTCGTGCCCCGGTCCGGGAAGATCCCACATGCCGCGGAGCGGCTGGGCCCGTGAGCCATGGCCGCTGAGCCTGCGTGTCCAGAGCCTGTACTCCACAAAGGGAGAGGCCACAACAGTGAGAGGCCCGCATACCGCAAAAAAAAAAAAAAAAAAGAAAGAAAGAAAGAAAAAAAAGCACTGCCTGTGGAATTTGCCTTGGTAAATAGATACCAGATAGTATCCTATCCCACAGAAACCAAGTGCTGGAGATTATCTTTCAAGACAGGGGGCTTGCAGGCACCCAGAGCTCTTTAGCTTGTCATGAATTGTGATATCTTTAATAGTATTTTGTTTGAAGGAAGGAGAATTAGAAGTGAGGTAAGGAGTTTAGGGCTTCTCTGGTGGCCCAGTGGTTAAGAATCCACCTGCCAGTGCAGAGGACATGGGTTCAATCCCTGATCCGGGAAGATCCCACATGCCACGGAGCAATTAAGCCCATGAGCCACAACTACTGAGCCTGTGCTTTAGAGCCCACAAGCTACAACTACTGAGCCCACGTGCCACAACTACTGAAGCCCACACACCTAGAGCCAATGCTCAACAAGAGAAGTCACCACAATGAGAAGCCCACGCACCGCAACGAAGTGGGGCCCCCGCTCGCTGCAACTAGAGAAAGCCCACGTGCAGTGACGAAGACCAAAAACACAGCCAAAAATATAAATAAATAAATTTATTAAAAAAAAAGAAGTGAAGTAAGGAGTTTAGATGAGGGTATTACAGAAAAAGTGAGGGAATATTGTCCCAATTTCTTTCCTCCCAGCTTACTCTTCACCAAAGATTCCAAAGTATACCTCTCAAACATGATTGTTCTAAGATCATTCCTTCAGACTGCCCTAGACCACTTCTTGGGGAATCAGTTATTTTGTGGTTTTTCAGAGAAACATTCATTAAACAAATGAAAATCCAAGGGTTTCTTCTCAATCTCCTCTGCTATGAATTTTCAAAACAAACATACACCATGAAAATACAGTCCTATTACCCTGTTTACAGCACAAATAGAGTTGAACGTAGGGCAATTCACAAAAAGCATTTGGAGCTCCCATTTCTGCCACTCCCTAACAATGTTATTTTATGCAAAGAACTTAAATTCTCCAGAACAGGGTTCTTTATATTTAAAATGAAAGAGTTGCCACCATGTGATTCAGCAATTGCATTGCTAGATATTTCTCCAACTGATTTGAAAAGTAATGCTTTATTCGTAATTGCCAAAAACCAAAAAGTCCCCACCCCCCCATACATACCCAAGATGTCCCTTGATAGATGGATAAACTATGGTACATATACGCACCGGAATATTATTCCACAGTAAAAAATAAAGAGCTATTAAGCCATAAAAAATAAAATAAAATAAAGTAAAATAAAATAGTTGTATTAGAAGATTTTTAAGGCGTCTCCCAACAATAAAAGTCACATTCTACCTAAATCCATTGGCCAAACACCACTCTCAGACACGATGATCCTGGAGGAGCCAATATAACAGAGAACTGACCTGTGGAGTGGGCTTCATCCTGAGAGCCACACAACCCTGGTTGCAACACCCCAAGTTACCACCCAGCCTACTTTGCAGCTACTTGCATCTACAGCTAAAACCATGCTTTAGCCAACTATGCCTGCACCTGAAAATAGAGCACTGATTTGTGTGAACTACCCAGGTCTAGAATCAAGACTGAAAAATCTACTGACTTTTAACAGTGATTCCCTAACTATGTTTTCTTTTTTTTGTTTTCTTTTTTTTAATTCATTTTTGGCTACATCGGGTCTTCGTTGCTGTGCACGGGCTTTCTCTAGTTGCCGCGAGCAGGGGCTATATTTTGGTGCAGTGCGGGGGCTTCTCTTGTTGCAGAGCATGGGCTCTAGGTGTGTGGGTTTCAGTAGTTGTGGCACACGGGCTCAGTAGTTGTGGCTCACGGGCTCTAGAGCACAGGTTCAGTAGTTGTGGCACACAGGCTTAGTTGCTTTGCAGCATGTGGGATCTTCCCAGACCAGGGCTCGAACCCGTGTCCCCTGCATTGGAAGGCGGATTCTTAACCACTGTGCCACCAGGGAGGTTCCCTACTATGTTTTCTTAATAGAGTGTTGGGTACCGGGAAATGAGAAGACTATGGACACAGCAGAAACACGAAGTTTCATCCATTTTAAGAGCCACTTTTAAAATGTAGATTTTATAGTTCAGGATTGGTACAGATTTGCTCCTGGTCATGGAGCAAAGGGCATTTTGATCAGAGAAAATCAGAGGAAGGGATCTATCTGCCTGCAGTAACAACCACAATTATAGCATCCCTCAGGAGAAGTTTTAGTCTATAAACTGCTTTCCCAAACTCTATCTCATTTGAGCCTCACTAGACAATTATTTTGATTTTGACTTTACAATGGACGTACCTGAGGATTGGAAATTAAATGTATTTCCCATGATCTCACTGTTAATTCGTGCTTCTGGCTTTAGCTAAACTATTCTTTCCTCTACCATTTTCCCTCGGGCTATCAAGCTGAACCTCTAACTCATCTGTACATCTGCTTTCCTCCCATAAGTCATAGGAAGAAGAATACTGTGTTTTGATTTCTTGAGTCAATTTACACATAGATCATATCCTTAATAAAAGATGTGAGTAGTAAAATATATTTTTTTTAAAGTCACTTTTTTCATACTTTAACAAATCTGAAGTGAGGATGTGTTTTGGAATTGTTATTGCCCAGCCACTACTCTTGCACGGCCATATTTGCAGAAAGGGTACCAGTGGCTTAGGAAAGAATCCTGATGACAGCGTGAAGCATGCTTTTAAGAAATGTTGGGTCACTAGTGCTGTGGCACAGAGGAAAATAATGTGTGCAAATCATAGACACTGACAACCCAATCAAAATACAACTCGGAGTCTAAGTTTTAATGTGAAGAAATTTTAAGAATACCTTAATCAATTTGTTTTCCTTATATTTTTCTTTTTATGAATACACAGTGAGTGATTGTGAGAAAAACCCATGCAAAATTTATCTAAAAGACCCTCACAATTAGCATAAGATAAAAAATCTAAGTAATAAAACATCTTACTGTGGTTCAACTGGCAACATTTTTTTCTTAGTAGCACAGAAAACAAAGGTGCAGCTTGCAATTAACATGTCTTAGATTTGATAAATAAATTAGTAATTAATCCAGCTTAGACATACACTTGAAATATAAGGGCCTCCAATCACCTCCTCTCAAGGTTGTACTTTAGAACTTTGTGGGAACAGTTGCGAGTACAGAGCAGACCCATTCCCAGCCATCTGGAGGTTGTGGTCACTTCACACAAGAAAGAAAGAGCCACCCAAAGACCCTCCAGGCTCACTTTCTAATGCAGTGAGTTCCAGTTATTGAAAGTTCTCCCATTTCACCTATCAAATGAAGTACTATCCTTAAGAGGTGGGGCAACTCAGGGGGCAAAGAGAATGAGGACGATACTTTCCCAAAATATTCCAAAAAGATAAAAGTATAAGAAAACCCTTTCAGGAGTTCCCTGGTGGTCTAGTGGTTAGGACTTGGCACTTTCACTGTGGTGGCCAGGGTTCAATCCCTGGTCAGGAAACGGATCTCACAAGCCACGCTGTGTGGCGAAATTAAAAAAAAAATTCTACTTTATGACATTTATGTGGGATGTTTGTAGGGTATGTGGCACACAATAGGCTTAAAAAATGGTCACTACTGTTAGTATTATTTACTAATTCAACAAATACGCAACTAGCACCTACTATGTGTACTTTCTAGGTACTTGGACGAGATCACTGAATGAAACACAAGACCTTTCTCCTCACCAGGTTTACATTCAGGCAAAGGTGAGAGAGACAATAAACAACAAATGAGTAAATGAAGCAGCATATTGGAAAGTGATAAAAGCCAAGGGGAAAAAAAGCAGGAAATAAAAAAAAGAAAGAAAACCTTTCATTTTATGCTATTAAGCAGAAATTTTGAGAGAGAGAGAAAAAAAAAGGCACCACTACAAAAATCACACTCAACATCAAGAAATTATTTCCTTAGAGTTCCTAAGTGAGGTGAGAGGCAGGAAATGATCCCAGTGTATAGAAGTCACATTTAATCAGAAAAAATATTGGACAAGGATAAACAAGAACTTGGGCAGGCACTGTCAAACTGCCCTTTATGGGACAGATTATTAACTGCCAAATATTTATTGAGCAACTTCTGAGGATTCAGATATTCTGAAAAGTCAGGGAATATAAAATTAAAGACATGTTCACTGTGTAAAAAGCATGAAAAAGTCAGGAATTAAGACAGGCATTTCACACCAAAACAAGTATGATTAAGAAAGTATAATTAAAGTGCTCAGTAGTGCAATACTGATAGTATGATACCAAACATGATAAAATTCTGCCCTTAAGAGATTAGTCATGTTATTATTTTTAATAGCTATTTTGTACCCAGTTTGTATGTTAACATATACGTTTTAGGAATAATTTATGATATGACTCAATTTGTTCATTTTTTAGTCACATTAGAGTACCACTGTACTGCTCAGATCACCTTCTAAGATATAAAAGTTCATTCTTGCTTATCAAGTTAATTATGATATAAAATTTAACTTCCCATTGCTAAAATGTGTTTGCTATAAGGACGTGATGTGATCTGTTAGGATGTTCAAGCTAAAAATTCACAATGTAGTTAAATAGCAAGTGCTTAATAAGTAGTTTTTGAGTTAAATACTTCTAACATTAAAACATTGATAAAATTCATGAGTACCTAAGACAAATGAAACAAATTTGAAGCACTGTATCAGAAGTTGACAGCCAAAATGTTTAGATACCCCTTAAATGTGATGTTCAGAGCTATAATTTTACTGAAGTGACTCTTACTGAAGACAATGTCCTCTTCAGTTTTTTGTTTTTGTTTTTTTTTTGCGGTACGCGGGCCTCTCACTGTTGTGGCCTCTCCCGTTGCGGAGCACAGCCTCCGGACGCGCAGGCCCAGCGGCCACGGCCCACGGGCCCAGCCGCTCCGCGGCACGCGGGATCCTACCGGACCGGGGCACAAACCCGCGTCCCCTGCATCGGCAGGCGGACCCCCAACCACTGCGCCACCAGGGAAGCCCCAGATTTTTTTTTTTATTAAAAAAATCCCTAGTGTTGACAACTCAAGAGTCTGAAACTCTTTCCTCCTTTGCTTTCTCCAGTTACCGTCTCCTGGTTCTTCTGTTCTCAAGTACTGCTCAGTGTTATAACGGGCCAATTTCCACTTTTACTCCATAAACTTTTCCTGAGCTACTTTATTTCATTCATGGTTTCAATTCCCTCCTATGCGTCCATGATGCCTAAAGACCAACCATTTTCCAAATCTCCAGCTTCCTACTGGATGTCCTACATACATGTTAACATGGCCAAATCCCCACATCTTGCTGTGCACTCTTGCTCCTTTCCCCACCTATGTCCCACACTGATTCTTCTTCCTGTTCTAGTTCTTTCCATCAAGCAAAAGTTAACGGTGACTTTTTCTTCTTCCATTTTAACCCCTAAAAATAAAAGTTCTTATTCTTTCAATTAAAGAAAGGAAAAGAGGGACTTCCCTGGTGGCACAGTGGTTTAAGAATCCACCTGCCAATGCAGCGGACACGGGTTCGAGCCCTGGTCCGGGAAGATCTCACATGCCACAGAGAAACTAAGCCCACGCACCACAACTACTGAGCCTATGTGCCACAACTACTGAAGCCCATGCTTGTAGAGCCCCCGCTCGCCGCAACTAGAGAAAGCCTACGCACAGAAATGAAGACCCGACACAGCCAAAAATAAATAAATAAATTACAGCAAAAGAGAGAAAGAAAGAAAGAAAGAAAGGAAGAGATAGATTGCATTTTGCCCAAAGGAAGAAGTAACCATCAGAATCAGTTTTAAACACATCCTACTCAATCAATGACAACTTCACTTCAGAAACCACGCTTCTAGGGACTTCCCTGGTGGTCCAGTGGTTAAGACTCTGTGCGTCCAATGCAGGGGCTGCGGGTTTGATCCCTGATCTGGGAAATAAGATCCTGCACGCCAGGTAGCGCGGCCAATAAATAAATGAATAAAATTTTTTAAAAAAGAAAAGAAACCACGCTTCTAAATGTTGAGCATTCAATGACAGCTTTTTGTTGTTACAATCAACAACAGCCTCACTCTAGTAACCATGTTTCCATGGCTAACAGGCAACCAATCACTAAAATTCCTGTCAATGGATGTTCACAAATTCACAATCTCCATGCTTCGTAAAAGCAGTTTACTTCTCAGGGAGACTGTATAGTACAAGCATAGCAAACTCTTCTGTAACAAGCAATAAATTCAGTTTTAGATACTAAGTGATGCATTCTTCCTTTGAACGCCAAATCAGTTTCTTAACCCTATTAATTCTACCTACAAACTACTTCTCAGTTTTCTCCCCATTCCTCCTTGTCACCTCTCCTAACTATTGTTCACTCTACACACCACCTGAATCCCCTCCCAGTGTTTATGTTCCTTCAGTGTAAGCTGTTAACGGGGTTGCCCTGTTTAAAATCATTCTCTGGGGCTTCCCTGGTGGCGCAGTGGTTGAGAGTCCACCTGCCGATGCAGGGGACACGGGTTCGTGCCCCAGTCCGGGAAGATCCCACATGCCGCGGAGCTAGCGGCTGGTCCCGTGAGCCATGGCCGCTGAGCCTGCGCGTCCGGAGCCTGTGCTCCGCAACGGGAGAGGCCACAACAGTGAGAGGCCCGCGTACCGTAAAAAAAAAAAAAAGAAAAAAGATCCCTCTTCTATGAAGAGTATTTGTCCTTCTATGAAATTTTTCCAACTCCTTAGACAAATAAGTCGCCCCCTTGTCTGTGCTCCCACTCCTCTGTATTTCTACCTCTGTTACCTATTATATTGGTTTGAAATAGTTTGCTTACAAAATTGTCTCCTCCACCTTCTCTATTTCTTCAGAGCCTGGCCTACAGTAGCGTCTCTATAAATGAATGATCAAACTTGGACTGGAAAAGTGATTTTTATAAGTGTAACTTTTTGATTTCCCTCTTTCATAACATTAAAAAAAAACTTTTGAAACTATGAAACTATTGAAGGAAGACTGAGAATATTAAATTAAGTTCATGAAGTCTTCTCTAAATCTTAGAATTTTTAACTGTAACTTTGGAGAGTGGAATGATGGAATTCTTCCATATGGGGAAAAAATGATTTCATTGATAACATAACATGCATTTTTAATTAATGAAAATGTTTAGTTCATTCAAAAGTCTGAGTCAGCTAAAATGCAGGTCCAGAGCTATTTGAATCAGGAGAATGCTACATTTAAAGTTATTTTGTGTTAGTCCTTAATTTGAGAATGTTTTTTAATATATTCTGAGAGTAAATTGTTAAGTATCACCTGAAATTTCCAAGTATATATGCTTTGGTTTTAGTCCTTATTTTTTAAAATAAATCAGATTCTTCAGAAAACTTTATTTTTCCAGAGTAGCCTTAAAACTTCAGTGTAGCCACCTGATTGTCAATTCTGATTTTAAAGCCAACACCATCTGTTGTAGATTTGGAAAGAGTATTTTTGAAGAAATAACTTCAAGCTGTTTCTTCATAAAGATAAAGATTGACATTGTCATCATGAACCTGCCAGTCCGGGGAAGCTCAACTCAGGTGCTGGGACAACCAGAGATCCTGTTGTGCAGGCATGCAAATGGGGTTAGACAGCTCAACAGCCAGGCTCAAAACAACTGAGGAGAAAGCAGTCAAGTTACAAGTATTGCACTTTGCTCATGGATCAGAGAAAAATAACATTTACATAAAAGAAATGAGGACAATTCAGTGCTGAAGACATCATTGTAGTCAGAGACCATTGCTGGTGTATCAGTCAACATGCTCAAATTAAAAACAAAAAACAGGGCTTCCCTGGTGGTGCAGTGGTTGAGAATCTGCCTGCTAATGCAGGGGACATGGGTTCGAGCCCTGGCCTGGGAGGATCCCACATGCCGCGGAGCAACTAGGCCTGTGAGCCACAACTACTGAGCCAGCGCGTCTGGAGCCTGTGCTCCGCAACAAGAGAGGCCACGATGGTGAGAGGCCCGCGCACTGCGATGAAGAGTGGCCCCCGCTTGCCACAACTAGAGAAAGCCCTCACACAGAAACGAAGACGCAACACAGCAAAAATAAATTAATTAATTAATAAACTCCTACCCCCAACATAAAAAAAAAACAAACACCAAAAAAAAAACCCCATAGAGAATAAGCCAAAGATACTACAGCTTATATTAACCACTATTGTATTGAAATAAAAATAGGTGAAGGCAAGGGAAAACAGAAAGGTGTGGGGTGGAGAGAGAAGTTTGCTCTTTAATCGTGGTTATGAAGGTAGTATTTAATTTAATTTTTAATGACAAAAGTTGAGATCTTCCAACATGTAAGTGTTGGCCCCATTGGCATGAAGTTAAATTCTGAGTCTTAATCAATGTTTTAGTATAGACTCTGCGTGGCAGATTGTGTTTTCAAAAGTGGCCACAGCAGGGACTTCCCTGGTGGTCCAGTAGGTAAGACTCTGCACTCTCAATGCAGGGGGCCCGGGTTCGATCCCTGGTCGGGGAACTAGATCCCGCATGCATGCCACAACTAGGAGTCCGCATGCCGCAACTAAAAATATCCCATATGCCGCAACGAAGACCCGGCGCAGCCAAAATTAAAAAATTGTTTAAAAAAATGGTCACAGCAACATTTCCAGTCCTACATGCTCTCCCAGAACCTTGCACTCTCTTTGGATCTGGGGAGGACTTTGTTACTGCCTCAATGAACGGAATGCAACAAGAGTGATGCAGCATGACTTCTGGAGTCTAGCTAATATAGTGTGAGGAAGACCAAACTAGTTCACACAGAGAGCCCACATAGAGAGCAGCTGAAGTCCCAAGCTGTTAGCTGATAGCTTGGGACTTCAACATTACATAAGAAAATTTAAGACTCAAGCAAGGTCGTAGTAGTTATCTACTGCTGCATAATAAACTATGCGGAAACAAACTATGCTGGCTTAAAACTATAAATGTTTATTTCATACAGCTTCTATGGGTTAGCGATTCAGGGGTGGCTTAGCTGAGTGGCTGTAGTTCAAGGTCTCATGAAGTTGCAGTCAAGATGACAGCTGAGTTTCAATCATCTGAAGGTTTGACAGGGGCTAAAGGATCTGCTTCCAGTGTGGCTCACTCACGTTCCTGGCAAGTTAATGCTGGATATTAGCAGGGGCTTCCATTCCTTACCCAAGTATCCCTCCACAGGGCTACTTGAGTATCCTCCCAACATGACAGTTGACATACCCGCCCCCCCAGAAAATTATTCCAGAGGCAGCAAGCTGGAAGCTACAATGTCTTTTATGACCTAACTTCATAAGGCATACTTCACCATTTTCACAATATCCTGTTGGTTACACAGGTCAGCCTATTCAGTGTGGGAGGGGACTGCACAAAGATATGAATACCAAGACTCAAGAATCATTGAGAGCCATTTTGGAGGCTGACCATGACAGGGATTTAACATTCAAATAATAAGAATTCCTGAAAAGATGATAGAATAAATCATCAAAGAAATAGTATAAGAAAAATTGCCAAAAATGAAAACTGTGAATTTCCAGATTGAAATTATCCACCAGCCGCCCAACACAACAGATGAAAATAGAACCACAACAGTGAAAATCATCATAAAATTTCAGGATACTGGGAACAAAAACAAGCCTCCAGGTAGGGGGCTGGGGGGAGGAAGATGGCCTACAAAGGACCAGGAACCAACAACTTCATATGAACAGCAGCCAGAAGCTAGAAGCTGGAAGCCAGAAATCAATGCCTTCAAAATTCTCAAAGAAAATTATTTCCAACCTAAAATTCTACACCTAATCAAACTGTCACTTAAGGGTAAAGCATAAAGGAGAATAAAAAATTCAAAGTTTCAAAAATTTACTTCCCTGGCACCCTTTCTCAGGAAACTACTAGAAGAAGTTTCTCCATAAAATGAGAGATTAAAATATGAAAGAGCATTCCAAAGATGCAGACATAGAGAATGAACTTGAGGATGTGGGGAGGGGGAAGGGTAAGCTGGGAGGAAGTGAGAGAGAGGCATGGACACATACACACTACCAAGTGTAAAATAGATAGCTAGTGGGAAGCAGTTGCATAGCACAGGGAGGTCAGCTCTGTGCTTTGTGACCACCTAGAGGGGTGGGAAAGGGAGGGTGGGAGGGAGACACAAGAGGGAGGGGATATGGGGATATATGTATACGTACAGCTGATTCACTTTGTTATACAGCAGAAATTAGCACTGTAAAGCAATTATACTCCAATAAAGATGTTAAGAAAAGAAAGAAAGAAAGAAAGAGCATTGCAAGAGTTACTGTAAATAGGAAATAGCAGAAGAGGAGCAAAAGGATTCCCCAGGATAATAGCAAAGGAAGATCAAATAAAACTATGCCAGACACAGAGAAGAGAAGTGAGTCTGGGGAAAAAGAGAGAAAAATCTTCCTTTTCCACAGTGAGAAATCAATATATAATGTCTAATGGCTGAAAAATCAAGAAGCATGTAACACAAGCTTGTTATTTGGAGACATAGAGGTGAAAGGTAAGATAATAATCAGCTACAGAGAGCTCAAAGTGTGATAGGCTTTGGGGAGAGAAGAACAATGGAGAGGAGAGGAGCTTGCTGTTATTTAAATAACAAACTTGGTCAAACTATTTGACTCTTTAAACTATGAACATATGTAAGTTTGGATATATTTTAAAAGAGAGAAAGATACTAGGAAGAGATGGTAGCTCACTTCTGCCTCTAGACATTGATGCTCTGGACACGATATCTTGAACTACTACAGTTGTTCCCTTGAAGAACGCAAGTCCACACACTGAGGGCAGCAAAGAAGAATTCTGGAAAGACCTAAGTCCTGGATGACATCAAAGAACCACTGAACTAACCAACCCTGAAAAGCACTGTGCTTGAAATTCTTACTTTGTGAGATAACATCTTTTCTTTTTCTTTCTTTTTTCTTTTTTTGATGGTTAAACTTTTATTTTAACTTTCAGCCAAGCATTCTTATTAATAATGTATGGTAAGATTAGCAGAACAAAAGAGTGATTTGGCAACAGTGGCTATACAACTCAAATTTCAGTTCTCCATGTAATAACTTTCTAATTATTAAAATACAGGAGAAAAACATACTTCAAAACTTTGCATAAGTTCCAAACATATGTTCAAGGCCTGAGAACAGGTAGTATCAGATACATGGTAAGGTAAAACGTATTTCCCTGATAGGTACCTTTTCTGTGTTCATTCATTTTTCCTGCATTTTCTCGACCAACTTTGGGGCATTGGGCTAAGTTTGGGGTCTGCATAGATGAAAGATATGGGTTTTTCTCAAGTAGTTCCCAGCATGTGGGAAGACAATCAGGCAAAAAAAAACAAAAAAAATCAAAGTAATGAATGTGGCCCTAGCCTGGAGTGTCTGGAAATGGCCTCGGGTAACCCTGAGGTCACCCCTAGGGAATTAGGAAGAGTGAGTTATGCCAAGGTTACTTTTGAAGATGAGAAGTGGTGTCTAGTTGAAATAGTCCAGGAATAACTCAAATGAATTGCCCTCTTCAATGTGACCTGAGAAAAGGAATAGAGAGTTTATGGGTTTTTAAAAAAAGAGTTTATGGGTTGAAGTTTAAAAATAAATAGGAAGGTGTTGTAGCACATAGTGTTGTAGCATTTTCTCTTCCAAAAAATGTTAATGGGATGAAGACTTGATTACTTGTAGAGAAAGAAAAGTGGAGAAAATCCTAACTCTGAAGGGTCTATAATTCACTAGATAAATGTGTTTCAAGCTATTTAGAGGGGAATAAAAATCAATTCACATTTGCAGTTATAGCTATAAACTCAGCTATTCTATTAGTCAAAGAAAATCAAGGGATTTGGATATTATTAATTAAAGGTTATTTTAAAATTTCCTCATGAATAATTTTGCAAATCTATGAGTATAATTTAAATATTTTTCAATGCACAATCTTGTTTTTCTTTGTCTTGAAATTATTTAAATATGACTCATTTTTCTACTGCTACAATAGTTATAGAGAAGAACATGCAGGATAAGGCCAGAAGACCATTTATCAAAGTGGGTAATTAATGCTTTGCTGTCTAATTTGTTTGAACTACATTAAGTGTTTCACATATAATATTTCATTATACTTTATGTACTCATTAGTTGCCTAGGTCTCTAATCAGTGGAAGGTCAGCCAGGTTTTCACTTAGCCATCAAAATGAGTTTGCCTGTTTAGTTCTTGATTTTGTTACCTTGCAAGCAAAGCCAACAAATTGGTATAACTCATATTTTTCTCCAAAATGTCTACAAAAAATATGTAGTTTGATTCAAATTGCTAGCAAAGCAAATATTCTTCTAGTTGATATGATGCTTTCAACAGCCTAACAGTGAAATCAGTCTTCTCAGAATGAATGATAGGATAAACCTGAAGAAATTTAATTGAAAAAAATTTAGTCAATTTTTCGTTAATTACATCACACATATGAAATGTATCTAACTTGAATTCCACATGTAATAGTGGCATAAGCAATAATAACCGTTAATTATCTCATACACAATCTCACATACAGATGGTTCCAGATTTGGTGCAATGTTTCAGGAATGTCATCAAGGACCTTTAACTCTGGCATCTTCAACGTGTTGATCTTTACGTCTTTAGATTTTTAAGATATTGTCAACTCACAGTCACAAGACGGCTGCTGCAGGTCCAGGCATTACATTCTCATACCAACATCCCAAGCAGGAGGGAAAGGATGGATGGATAAGAAAGGAAAAAATTTCCCAGCAATTGAAAGCTGACTTTTATGGCAAATCACAAGAGATACTTGGCAAAGGTCAGTGGAATTTCCACAGTTGATGTAGACAAATTTTGATTCATCTTCTAGGGCTGTGTATTAGTTTCCTATTGCTGATGTAACAAATTACCACAAACTTATAGCTTAAAACAGCACAAATTTATTTTCTTACAGTTTTGCAAGTCAGAAGTCCAAAAGGGGTCTCATGGGGCTACAGTCAAGGTGTTGGAAGGGCTGAGCTCCTTCTGGACACTCAAGAGGAGAATTTCCTTGTGTTCTCCAGGTTCTAGAGGCCTCCTGCACTTCTTGGTTTATGGCCCCTTCTTCACAACACTCCAACCTCTGCTTCCATCATCATATCTCCTCTGACTCTCCTGCCTCCCTCTTTCCCTTATAAAAACCTTTGTGACTACATTGGACCTACCCAGATATTCCACAATATTCTCCCCATCTCAAGATCCTTAAATTAACCCCATCTACAAAGTCCCTTTTGTCATAAAGGGTAACATTTTCACAGGTCCTAAGGATTAGGAAGTGGACGCCTTGGGGCTGGAGGACCTCATTCTGCCTAACACAGCAGAGGGGAAGAAGTGGCTCTGGGGTCAGCAACCATCAGTGTTGGCCACCCTCTATCTACATTCCCCCATGGCTCATCAGGTTCATCCCCTCCCCTCTACAAGTGTCAGAAAGGAAAGGAAAATAAGTGCTTTGTTTGTATTTAATTATGAAGGAATATTGTCTTCTAAAAGCTATTGGTGATTATAATTTTATTGCAGCAGTCAAAAGCCAGACTTTCAAATGCGCATGTTATTTTCTACATGCTAGCATAAGAGTATTAAAATGTACAGAAGTAAAATTAGAACAGAAGGAAGAGGTAAGAGTTCTTTAGATAGTTCTAATTGCATTGTTTTGCATATGGATTGGTACAATCCATTCCAAATGACTATATATTTTTCCAGACTCCTTTTTTATGCTTTCTTTGAAAAGAGGAAAACAGTAGACAGGGAAGGGTACTAGTGACTTGACAGTTCAAACCAGTAGCTTAAAGGTCAAACTACTGACTTTGTAGCAAGTCTTCTATTTTAAGAAATAAAATAATAAAATCTCTTTTATAACCAAAATAATTAGCAGAGGCCAAACTTATTCTTCCTGATATCTAATGCAGCCTTGAAAAGGAGATTCTGAATGTTGTTGCTAGCATGAAATCACTGTAGCAGACAAGAAATAACATCCTACAGGGTTTGTTTATAATCATCATGAGCTATTACCTAACAAAGATGTTCTTAGATAGATTATGCTTTAGAATTGGGCACGCAAAAAAGGTAGTAGTTTATTACCAACTCTTAATGTAGCTGTGACCACAGAGATGCAGAACATGAGGTGTTTGAGGAAATAAATAAGGAAAATTTATTGACACAGAACAATTTTTTAAAAGCAGGTGGAAAAGCTTTATTCACGGCAGGAGGCTTTTCCAACACCCTCCTTGGTGTGTAGTGTTAAGAGCTGTAATCCTTCTGGGAGTATTCTTAGAGCCCAGCAAAACTTAACAGGACATTCTGACCTGGGTCCCGTTTCCACACTCACTCACTCAGTTCGTAATAAGGCCGTCCCAAGGCTCTCGTCACTGTCTCTCTTTCCCCTGAGGTGTACTGCAAAAACATCATTTTTGTTTTGTCTTCATTTCACTCCCTCCATTTCACCTTAACCCACAGATCTTCTTTTCTCAAAAACTAACAGCCATCAGTTCTTCTACCTTTTGCAAGCAATTTAGTTTGATCTTCATACTGCTGGCTTAGAAGTCCCCTGAGTCAAGGGATCTGAAGTGTTCCTGGAAGCTTTGAAGGAAAGCTACTCTTTAAAGAGTCCCCATTTATTTTACCTGTCAGTCCTGTGTCTTCTTATATTCCTCTCTCCCACCTCCATCTCACCTTCCCCTTAGCAAACTTAGCAATATAACATTCAGATTCATTAAAATGTTGACTCATGATCATTGTCTGAAGTCACTTTCTTAAGAAGGCAAGAGGTAAGCATACATAATATGTATTTGCAGTGAAGGAAATATCTATCAACAATAAGACCATGAAAAACTCATCCCTGCATACAACACTCTAAGTTTTTACATAGAACAGGTTCAGATGGTCTTTGTGCCAATGCACACATTCATAACTAGCTTCATGCTTAACTTTGGTTTGAATGTTTAAATAAAATTGATTTTAAAACAATTCCTACCCTTTTGAAGATAAAAATCACAACATGCTGAATTTGAGAAGTAGGCTTTGAATATTTCGTTTAAATAAGAAATGGATATATTGCCCTGAAAATATTTGGGAAGCTCAGTATTGAAGAATTGACTTCAGGTATTGAGTGAATTCAAGATAAATTTATACTTGATCATTTGAATGTCCAACAATTGATCCTGATGTTGTCCAGCTTGTCATTGGATGTATGTTTAGTTTCCTACAGATTGCCTTGTAGGAAGACATTTACTGTATTCTTCAATTTTTTCCACAGTCCTCAAAGTAGCTTATCTAACATAGGGGAAATGCCTTAACTATCCACTGGCAGTGCTGTTTCATCAAACAAGTAATGTGGAATTTGGAGTCAGAATTTAGCCAGATTTTATCTTTCCTGTTCTTATAACCAATTAATCCTTCCAATATCCCAACACTTAAGTAACTTACCAATTTTTTCTTAGATTTTAATATTCATTTACTATTCATTAATTACATGAAATTTGGTACGAAATAAAAAATCAAAAGTGAAACGTTGATTGTACAGCATTAACGTACAAAGAAATGTTATCAAAAAGTAGATTAAAATGTCACTATTTGCAGATGATGATATTATACATAGAAAACCCTAAAGACCCTACCAAGAAACTGTTAGAACTAATAAAACAATTCAGTGAAGTTGCAGGATACAAAATCAATATACAAAAATCTGTTGCATTTCTATACACTAACAATGAACAATCAGAAAGAGAAATTAAGAAAACAATCCCATTTACAATTGCATCAAAAGGAATAAAAGATTTAGGAATTAATTTAACCAAGAAAGTGAAAGATTTGTACACTGAAAACTATAATACATTCATGAAAGAAACTGAAGAAGACACAAAGAAATGGAAAGATATTCCACGCTCATGGATTATAAGAATTAATATTGTTAAAATGGCAGTATTACCTAAAGCAATCTACAGATTCAATGCAATACATATCAAAATTCCATAGGCATTTTTCATAGAAATAAAAAAAAAATCCTAAAATTTGTGTGGAACCAAAAGACCCCAAATAGCCAAAGCAATCTTGAGAAAGAAGAACAAAACTGGAAGCATCACACTCCCTGACTTCAAACTATATTACAAAGCTATAGTAATTGAAATATCAATACTATGGTATTAGCACTAAAACAGACAGGTCATTGGAACAGAATATAGAGCCCAGAAATAAACCCACACATATATGGTCAATTAATTTTTGACAAAGGAGCCAAGAATATACAATGGGTTTTCTTCAATAAATGATACAGGGAAAACTGGATAGTCAATGCAAAAGAGTGAAACTGGACCCCTATCTTAAACAATACATAAAAATCAACTCTAAATTGATGAAAGAACCGAACATAAGACCAGAAACCATAAAACTCCTAGAAGAAAACATAGGTGGTAAATTCCTTGACATTGGTCTTGGTGATGTTTTCTTGGATTTGATACCAAAAGCAAAAATCAATAAATGTGACAACATCAAACTAAAAAGCATCTGCACAGCAAAGGAAAGCATCAGCAAAATGAAAAGACAACTATTATCAAAAAGACAAAAATAATAAGTATTAACGAGGATGTGAAGAAAAGGGAACCCTGTGCACTCTTTGTAGGAACATAAATTGGTAAAGCCACTATGGAACACAGCATGGAGGTTTTCCAAAAAATTAAAAATAGAACTACCATATGATCCAGCAATTCCATTTCTGGGAATATATTTGAAGGAAATGAAAACACTGTGCTGATGAGATATCTGCACCCTCATGCTCCTAGCAGCAAAATTTACAATAGCCATAACATGGAAACAGGAACCTAAGTGTCCATCAATTGATGAATGGATAAAGATGTGTGTGTGTGTGTGTGTGTGTGTGTCTGTGTGTGTGCATGTATAATGGAATATTATTAAGACATAAAAAAGAATGAAACCTTGCCATTTGTGACAATATGGATGGACACTGAGGGCATTATGCTAAGTGAAATAACTCAGACAGAGAAAGACAAATACCATATGATCTCATTTACATGTGGAATATTAAAAAAAACAAACAAAAATGAGCTCAAGCTCATAGATAAAGAGAACAGGTTGGTGGTTGCCAGGGGAAGGTGTCAGGAATGGGCAAAATGGGTGAAGGGAGTCAAAGGTACAAACTTCAAGTTATAAGATAAATAAGTCCTGATATAATGGTGACTATAGTTAATAATACTGTATTGTATTTTTTAATGTTGCTAAGAGGGTAGACCTTAAATTTTCTCATCAAAAGAAAAAAGTTTTTGTAACTATGCACAGTGATGGATTTTTTTTTTAATGAGTGCATTAGTATTCATTTTTTAATTTATTTTTGGCTGTGTTGGGTCTTCATTGCTGCACGCAGGCTTTCTCTAGCTGTGGTGAGCGGGGGCTACTCTTCGTTGTGGTGCGCGGGCTTCTCATTGTGGTGGCTTCTCTTGTTGTGGAGCACAGGCTCTCGGTGCAGGGGCTTCAGTAGTTGTGGCACGCAGGCTCAGTAGTTGTGGCTCACGGGCTCTAGAGCACAGGCTCAGTAGTTGTGGCAAATGGGCTTAGTTGCTCCGCAGCATGTGGGATCTTCCCTGACCAGGGCTCGAACCCATGTCCCCTGCATTAGCAGACGGATTCTTAGCCACTGTGCCACCAGGGAAGTCCTGACGGAGGTTAACTAAACTTACTGTGATGATCATTTTGAAATACACACAAATATAAAATCATTATGTTGCACACCTGAAACTAATATAATGTATTTTTTTGTAATTTTAATTTTTTATGCATTGTTTCCAAAATATATATTGCAACATGTTACAGTAATACACACATAATTTGCAAATATATACACACATATTGGAGAGTATTACTTTTTATAATGGATAGGGATGCATGATTTAGAAAAGAAGGTGTGGGGGCTTCCCTGGTGGCACAGTAGTTGAGAATCCACCTGCCAATGCAGGGGACACGGGTTCGAGCCCTGGTCTGGGAAGATCCCACATACCGCGGACCAACTAAGTCTGTGCGCCACAACTACGGAGCCTGTGCTCTAGAGCCCGCGAGCCACAACTACTGAGCCCGCGTGCCTAGAGCCCGTGCTCTGCAACAAGAGAAGCCACCTCAATGAGAAGCCCGCGCACTGCAACAAAGACCCAATGCAGCCAAAAATAAACAAATAAATAATTTTTTACGTATATTAAATAAATAAATAAAAATAAAATTAAAAAGCTGTGGAGACTACTCTACACTGGCACTTCACAAATGTTGATGGGCACATAAATCACCTGGGAGATATGTTAAATGCAAATTCAGGTATAGCATGTCTGATGTGGCTAAGACTCTGCATTTCTAACAAGCTGCCTACTGACGTCCATATTTTGGTCTGGGCCAAACTCTGAATTGAAATTAATATAATGTATATGTCAAATATACTCAGTTTTTAAAAGTAGTTAAACAAGTATGTTTTCCTACTTGTTTACTGTTCATAGTTAAACAAGTATATCAAGAAAGCCCGCTTCAACAAGTGGTGTTAAGAATGCTGGACAGCTCCATGTAATACAATGAAATTAGAACATTCCTAACACCATATGCAAAAATAAACTCAAAATGGGCACTTCCCTGGTGGTCCAGTGGTTAAGACACTGCTCTTCCATTGAAGGAGGCATGGATTTGATCCCTGGTAGGGAAACTAAGATCCTGAATGCTCCACGGCAAGGCCAAAAATAAATAAATAAATAAATAAAACATACTGATTTAAAAAAAAAAAAATCAATATGGTTTAAAGACCTAAATGTAAGACATGACACCATAAAATTCCTAGAAGAGAACATAGGCAGAACCTTCTCAGGCATAAATTGAAGCAATATTTTCTTAGATCAGTCTCCCATGGAAAAAGAAATAAAAGTGAAAATAAACAAATGGGACCTAATCAACCTTAAAAGCTCTTTCACAGCAAAGGAAACCATCAACAAGATGAAAAGACAATCTATGGAATGGAGAAAATATTTGCAAATGATGCCACCAACAGGGGGTTAATATATAAAATATACAAACAGCTCATACAATAAAAAGATGTGGTGTATATATATACAACAGACTATTACTCAGCCATAAAAAAGAATCAAATACTGCCATTTGCAGCAACATGGATGGACTTAGAGAACATTATGCTTAGTGAAATAAGCCATACAGAGAAAGAAAAATACTATATGATATCACTTACACATGGAATCTAAAAATAATACAAGTGAAATATGTACAAAACAGAAATAGACTCACAGACATAGAAAACAAACATGGTTACTAAAGGGGAGAGGAAGAGGGGAGGGACAAATTAGGAGTATGTGATTAACAGATACAAACTATTATACATAAAATAGATAAGCAACAAAGATTTACGTACAGCACAGGGAATTATATTCAATATCTTGTAATAACCTATAATGGACTATAATCTAAAAAAAGTAACAAAAAATCAAATCACTATGCTGTACAGCTGAAACTAACACAATATTGTAAATCACCTATACTTCACTAAAAAATTAGTCTAAATTATGACCAAAAAAATCTGGAGTATATTAACTTAAAATTGGTTTCAATAAAATTTGATTTTAAAATGACAAATTGCTGAGTTAAGGGAAAGGTATACCTCATTTGTGGACAGGAATACTGCAAGGATGCCAATTTTCCTTAAAATAATTTATAAAATGAATGTGATACCAATTAAAATATCAACAACAGCTAATTTTAAATTTCATATGTGAAAATGAACATTCAAGAATAGTCAGGATAGGGCTTCCCTGCTGGCGGAGTGGTTGGAAACCTGCCTGCCAATGCAGGAGACACGGGTTCGAGCCCTGGTCCAGGAGGATCCCACATGCCGCAGAGCAACTGAGCCCCTGCTCCACAACTACTGAGCCCATGTGTGACAACTACTGAGCCTGCGCTCTGGAGCCCGTGCTCCGCAGCTGGAGAGGCCACCGCAGTGAGAAGCCCGTGCACCACAGTGAAGACCCAATGCAGCCAAAGATAGATAAATTAAATAAATAAAAATTTTAAAAATAAATAAAACCCGACTTAATTGCAAAAAAAAAAAAAAAAAGAATAGTCAAGATAGTCTGAAAAAGAAGAGTAATCAGGCAAACCCAACCGTACCAGATACTCAAATACATTATTATGATACAGTAATTAAAATGGTATGATACAAGTGCATGATTAGACAGACAAACCATGGAATAGAATACAGACATTTAGAAGATTACATGGTAGACTTGCAAATCAAAGGAGGGAATGAATTACTCAACAAATGCTGTTGGGAGGGACTTCCCTGGTGGTGCAGTGGTTAAGAATCCGCCTCCCAGCGCAGGGGACACAGAAACAAACCCTGGTCCAGGAAGATCTGACATGCCGTGGAGCAACTAAGCCCGTGCTCCACAACTACTGAGCCTGTGCTCTGGAATCCGCAAGCCACAACTACTGAACCCATACACCACAACTACTGAAGCCCATGTGCCTAAAGCCCATGGTCTGGAACAAGAGAGGCCACCGCAATGAGAAGCCTGTGCACCGCAATGAACAGTAGCCCCTGCTCGCCACAACTAGAGAAATACTGCGCACAGCAACAAAGACACAACGCAGCCAAAAGTAAATAAATAAAATAAAAATTAATAAATAAATGCTATTGGGAAAATTAAGTAGCACTTTACCAATTTGCATAAAAATATAAATTGGGGCTTCCCTGGTGGCGCAGTGGTTGAGTGTCCGCCTGCCGATGCAGGGGACACAGGTTTGTGCCCCGGTCCGGGAAGATCCCACATGCCGCAGAGCGGCTGGGCCCGTGAGCCATGGCCGCTGAGCCTGCGCGTCCGGAGCCTGTGCTCTGCAACGGGAGAGGCCACAACAGTGAGAGGCCCGCGAACCGCAAAAAAAAAAAAATATATATATATATATATATATATATATAAATTGGATTGCTCCTTATTCTTTACAGCAAAATTAATTACAGACTAAGTGTAAAAATAAATACTATCGAGGCATTAAAAGAAAATATGAAGAGTTTGTTTAACTGTTCTGGGGTGGAGAAAGACTTTTAAGTATGCCACAAAATACAGAAAACTTAAAAAGAAGATGATAAACATGACCACATATCATAAAAAATTTCTGCCTAGGAAAAAGAGCACAAAGTCAAAGGTCAAATAACAACCTGAGAAAAATATTTGCAACATATATTATAGACAACAGCTACCTTTGTTAGCATATAAAATATTTCTACAAATCAATAAGGAAAAAACCAAGAGCCTCAAAGAAAAATAGGGGAGGACATCATTCAAAGTAAAGGAAACCAATGGCTTTCAAAGACCTGAAATGAGGCTCAGCATTATACATAATAGCCATCTGAATTTAAAGGTACAGCAGGATACCATTTTTCACCTATTATATGAGCAATGACCCAAAAACATGGTAACATTGTGTTGTTTTCCTATATCAAAGGAAACAAACATGCTAAATTGTGGTTGGTAGGTTGCAAATAGGTACAGCCTCTAGAGCAAATATTTTGGCAATATATATCAGAATCTCAAACTCACATACCCAGAGATCCAGCCCAAGAGAAAGAAAACCAATAGGAGATAAATATAGATAGATATAGAGTATATAGATATAGATATTGATATGGATATAGATATGGATATATAGATATAGAGTATAGATATAGATAGATATAGAGTATAGATATAGATATAAAGGGAGATTTATTATAGGAATTGGCTCACACAATCTGCAATCTGCAAGCTAGAGAACCAAGAAAGCAAATGGCGAGAAGGACCTTCAAGATGGCGGAGCAGTAAGATGTGGAGATCACCTTCCTCCCCACAAATACATCAAAAATACATCTACATGTAGAACAACTCCTACAGAACACCTACTGAACGCTGGCAAAAGGCCTCAGACTCCCCAAAAGCAAGAAACTCCCCACGTACCTGGGTACGGCAAAAGGAAAAAAGAAAAAACGGAGACAAAAGAATAGGGACAGGACCTGCACCAGTGGGAGGGAGCTGTGAAGGAGGAAAAGTTTCCACACACTAGGACGTCCCTTCACTGGAGACGGGGGCTGGGCAGGGGGGAAGCTTCAGAGCCACGGAGGAGAGTGCAGCAACAGTGGTGCAGAGGGCAAAGCAGAGAGATTCCCACACAGAGGATCGGTGCCAACCAGCACTCACCAGCCCGAGAGGCTTGTCTGCTCAGCCGCCAGGGCGGGTGGGGGCTGGGAGCTGAGGCTCAAGCTTCGGAGGTCAGATCCCAGGGAGAGGACTGGGATTGGCTGCATGAACAGAGCCTGAAGGGGGCAAGTGCACCACAGCTAGCTGGGAGGGAGTCCAAGAAAAAGTCTGGAACTGCCTAAGAGTCAAGAGACAATTGTTTCAGGGTGCGCGAGGAGAGGGGATTCAGAGCACTGCCTAAATGATCTTCAGAGATGGGTGAGAGCCACGGCTATCAGCGTGGACACCAGAGACGGGTATGAAACGCTAATGTTGCTGCTGTAGCCACCAAGAAGCCTGTGTGCAGGCACAGGTCACTTTCCACATCTCCCCTCCCGGGAGCCTTGCAGCCTGCCGCTGCCACGGTCCCCTGATCCAGGGACAACTTCCCTGGGAGAACACACAGCCTCAGGCTGTTGCAACTTCACGCTGGCCTCTGACACCACAGGCTCGCCCCGCATTCCTTACCCCTCCCTCCCCCTGCCCTGAGTGAGTCAGAGCCCCCTAATCAGCCCCTGCTTTAATGCCCTCCTCTCTGGGTGGGGAACAGATGCCCTCAGGTGACCTACACGCAGCCGGTGGAGCCAAAACCAAAGCTGAAACGCAGGAGCTGTGAGAACAAAGAAGAGAAAGGGAAAATTATCCATGCAGCCTCAGGAGCAGTGAATTAAATCTCCACAAGCAACTTGATGTACCCTGCATCTGTGGAATACTTGAATAGACAACAAATCATCCCAAAATTGAGGCAGTGGAATTTGGGAGCAACTGTACACTTGGGGTCTGCTTTCTGCGGCTGACTAGTTTCTGATTTACATGGTTATCTTAGGTTGGTTTTTAGCGCTTGTTATCATTGGTGGATTTGTTTATTGGTTTGGTTTCTCTCTTCTTTTATTATTCCGTTTTTATTTTTTATTTTTATAATTTTTAAATTTTTTTAATTTTACTAATATATATAGTTTTTTAGTTTGATAACTTTATTTTTTCTTTCTTTCTTTTTTGTCTCACTTTTCTTCTGAACCATGTGGCTGACAAGGTGTTGGTGCTCCAACTGGGAGTCAGGTCTGAGCCTCAGAGGTGGGAGAGCCAAGTTCTGGACATTGGAACACCAGAGAACTCCTGGCCACATGTAATATCAATTGGTGAGACCTCTCCCAGAAATCTCTGTCTCAATGCTAGGACACAGGGACATGCAACGACCAGCAAGCTCCAGTGCTGGACATCCCATGCCAAACAACTAGCAAGACAGGAAGACAACCCCACCCATTAGCAGGGAGGCTGCCTAAAATCATACCAAGTTTACAGACGCGCCAAAACACACCACCGGACTCGCTCCTGCCCACCAGAAGACAAGATCCAGCCTCATCCACCAGAAGAGAGGCACCAGTACCCTCCACCAGGAAGCCTACACAACCCAGTGAACCAACCTTACTAACTGAGGGGAAACACCAGAAACAATGGGAACGTCAAACCTGCAGCCTGCGAAAAGCAGACCCCCAAAACAGTAACTTAGGCAAAATGAGAAGACAGAAATACACAGCAGATGAAGGAGCAAGGTAAAAACCCACCAGATCAAACAAATGAAAAGGAAATAGGCAGTCTACCTGAAAAAGAAGTTAGAGTTATGATACTAAAGATGATCCAAAATTTTGGAAATAGAATTGAGAAAATACAAGAAACGTTTAACAAGGACCTAGAAGAACTAAACAGCAAACAAACAATGAGGAACAACACAATAAATGAAATTTAAAATTCTCTAGAAGGAATCAATAGCAGAATAACTGAGGCAGAAGAACGGATAAGTGACCTGGAAGATAAAATAGTAGAAATAAATACCACAGCGCAGAATAAAGAAAAAAGAATGAAAACAATTGAGGACAGTCTCAGAGACCTCTGGGACAACGTTAAATGCACCAACATTTGAATTATAGGGGTCTCAGAAGAAGAGAAAAAGAAAGGGATTGGGAAAATACTTGAAGACATTACAGGTGAACAATTCCCTAATATGGGAAAGGAAATAATCAAGTCCAGGAAGAACAAAGAGTCCCATACAGGATAAATCCAAGGAGAAACACAACAAGACACATATTAATCAAACTACCAAAAATTAAATACAAAGAAAAAATATTAAAAGCAGCAGGGAAAAGCAACCACATACAAGGGGATCCCCATAAGGATAACAGCTGAACTTCCAGCAGAAACTCTGCAAACCAGAATGGAGTGGCAGGATGTATTTAAAGTGATGAAAGGGAAAAACCTACAACCAAGATTACTCTACCCAGCAAGGATCTCATTCAGATTCAATGGAGAAATCAAAACCTTTATAGACAAGGAAAAGTTAAAAGAATTCAGCACCACCAAATCAGCTTTAAAACAAATTCTAAAGGAACTTCTCTAGGCAGGAAACACAAGAGAAGGAAAAGGCCTACAATAACAAATGCAAAACAATAAAGAAAATGGTATTAGGAAAATGCATATAACTACCTTAAATGTAAATGGATTAAATGCTCCAACCAAAAGACACAGACTGGCTGAATGGAGAAACAAGACTCGTATATTTGCTGTCTACAAGAGACCCACTTCAGATCTAGGGACACATACAGACTGAAAGTGAGGGGATGGAAAAAGATATTCCATGCAAATAAAAATCAAAAGAAAGCTGCAGTAGCAATTCCCATATCACCCAAAACAGACTTTAAAATAAAGACTATTGCAAGAGACAAAGAAGGACACTATATAATGATAAAGGGATCAATCCAAGGAGATATAATAATTGTAAATATTTATGCACCCAACATAGGAGCACCTCAAGACATAAGGCAAATGCTAACAGCCATGAAAGGGGAAATTGACACTAACACAATAAGAGTAGGGGATCTTAACACCCCACTTCCACCAATGGAGAGATCAACTGAAATAAAAATAAATTAGGAAACACAAGCTTTAAATGATACATTAAAAAAAAGATACTTAATTGACATTGATAGGACATTCCATACAAAATCAACAGAATAGACCAGAGGGCAGACGGCAGAACCAAGAACTACAAGCCTGCAGCCTGTGGAACAAAAACCACATTCACAGAAAGACAGACAACATGAAAAGGCAGAGGACTATGTACCAGATGAAGGAACAAGATAAACAACTAAATGAAGTGGAGATAGGCAACATTCCAGAAAGAGAATTCCAAATAATGATAGGGAAGATGATCCAGGACCTCGGGAAAAGAATAGAGGCAAAGATCGAGATGATGCAAGGAATGTTTAACAAAGATCTAGAAGAATTAAAGAAAAAACAAACAGAGATGAACAATACAATAGCTGAAATGAAAAGTAAACTAGAAGGAATCAATGGCAGAATAACTGAGGCAGAAGAACGGATATGTGACCTGGAAGGCAGAATGGTGGAATTCATTGCTGCAAAACAGAATAAAGAAAAAAGAATGAAAAGAAATGAAGACAGACTAAGAGACCTCTGGGACAACAGTTAACGCAACAACATTCACATTATAGGGGTCCCAGAAGGAGAAGAGAGAGAGGAAGAATCCGAGAAAATATTTGAAGAGATTAGAGTCGAAAAATTCCCTAACATGGGAAAGGAAATAGCCACCTAAGTCCAGGAAGTGCACAGAGTCCCAAGCAGGATAAACCAAACGAAAAACACAGCAAGACACATCGTAATTAAATTGGCAAAAATTAAAGACAAAGAAAAATTATTGAAAGGACAAAGGGAAAAATGACAAATAACATACAAGGGAACTCCCATAAGGTTAAAAGCTGATTTCTCAGCAGAAATTCTACAAAGCACAAGGGGGTAGCATGATATACTTAAAGTGATGAAAGGGAAGAACCGACAACCAAGATTACTCAGTGCAGCAAGGATCTCATTCAGATTCGATGGAAAAATCAAAAGCAGACAAGCAAAAGCGAAGAGAATTCAGCGCCAGCAAATCAGCTCTACAACAAATGCTAAAGGAACTTCTCTAAGCAGGAAACACAAGAGAAGAAAAGGACCTACGAAAACAACCCAAAAACAATTAAGAAAATGGTAATTGGAACATACATACCGATAATTACCTTAAACGTGAATCGATAAAATGCTCCAACCAAAAGACACAGGCAGGCTTCCATGGTGGCACAGTGGTTGGGAGTCCACCTGCCAATGCAGGGGACACGGGTTCATGCCCCGGTCTGGGAAGATCCCACATACCGCAGAGCGGCTGGGCCCAAGAGCCATGGCCGCTGAGCCTGCGCATCCGGAGCCTGTGCTCAGCGACAGGAGAGGCCACAACAGTGAGAGGCCCACATACTGCAAAAAAAAAAAAAAAAAAAAAAAAAAAAGACACAGGCTTGCTGAATGGATACAAAACCAAGACCCATACATATGCTGTCTACAAGAGACCCACTTCAGAACTAGGGACACATACAGACTGAAAGTGAAGAGATGAAAAAAGATATTCCATGCAAATGGAAATCAAAAGAAAGCTGGAGTAGCAATACTCATATCAGATAAAATAGACTTTAAAATAAAGAATGTTGGGCTTGCCTGGTGGCGCAGTGGTTGAGAGTCCACCTGCCGATGCAGGGGACACAGGTTCGTGCCCCGGTCCGGGAGGATCCCACATGCCATGGAGCGGCTGGGCCTGTTAGCCATGTCTGCTGGGCCTGTGTGTCCGGAGCCTGTGCTCCGCAATGGGAGAGGCCACAACAGTGAGAGGCCCGTGTACCACTAAAAAAAAAAAAAAAAGAAGAAGAAGAAAAAGAGGGAGAGGACTCAAATCAATAAAATTAGAAATGAAAAAGGAGAAGTTACAACAGACACTGCAGGAATACAAAGCATCCTAAGAGACTACTACAAGCAACTCTATGCCAATAAAATGGACAACCTGGAAGAAATGAACAACCTGGAAGAAAGGGACAAATTCTTAGAAAGGTATGACCTTCCAAGACTTAATCAGGAAGAAATAGAAAATATGAACAGACCAATCACAAGTAATCAAATTGTAACTGTGATTAAAAATCTTCCAACAGACAGAAGTCCAGGACTGGATGGCTTCACAGGTGAATTCTATAAGACATTTAGAGAAGAGCTAACACCCATCCTTCTCAAACTCTTCCAAAAAATTGTGGAGGAAGGAACACTCACAAACTCATTCTATGAGGCCACCATCACCCTGATACCAAAACCAGACAAAGATAATACAAAAAAAGAAAATTACAGACCAATATCACTGATGAATATAGATGCAAAAGTCCTCAACAAAATACTAGCAAACAGAATCCAACAACACATTAAAACGATCATACACCATGATCAAGTGGGATTTATCCCAGGGATGCAAGGATTCTTCAATATACACAAATCAATCAATGTGATACACCATATTAATAAACTGAAGAATAAAAAACCATACAATCATCTCAATAGATGCAGAAAAAGCTTTTGACAAAATTCAACACCCATTTATCATAAAAACTCTCCAGAAGATGGGCATAGGGGAAAACTACCTCAACATAATAAAGGTCATGTATGACAAACCCACAGCAAACATCATTCTCAATGGCGAAAAACTGAAAGCATTTCCTCTAAGATCAGGAACAAGACAAGGATGTCCACTCTCACCACTATTATTCAACATAGTTTTGGAAGTCCTAGCCATGGCAATCAGAGAAGAACAAGAAATAAAAGGCCTACAAATTGGAAAAGAAGAAGTACAACTGTCACTGTTTGCAGATGACATGATACTATTCATAGAGAATCCTAAAGATGCCACCAGAAAACTACTAGAGCTAATCAATGAATTTGGTAAAGTTGCAGGATACAAAATTAATGCACAGAAATATCTTGCATTCCTATACACTAATGATGAAAAATCTGAAAGGGAAATTAAGGGAACACTCCCATTTACCATTACAACAAAAAGAATGAAATACCTAGGAATAAACCTACCTAGGGAGACAAAAGACCTGTATGCAGAAAACTATAAGACACTGATGAAAGCAATAAAAGAGGATACAAACAGATGGAGAGATATACCATGTTCTTGGATTGGAAGAATCAATATTGTAAAAATGAGTATACTACACAAAGCAATCTACAGATACAATGCAATCCCTATCAAACTACCAATGGCATTTTTCACAGAACTAGAACAAAAAATTTCACAATTTGTATGGAAACACAAAAGACCCCGAATAGCCAAAGCAATCTTGAGAAAGAAAAACGGAGCTGGACGAATCAGGCTCTGGGACTTCAGACTATACTACAAAGCTATAGTAATCAAGACAGTGTGGTACTGGGACAAAAACAGAACTATAGGTCAAGGGAACAGGACAGAAAGCCCAAAGATAAACCCACACACATATGGTCCCCTTATCTTTGATAAAGGAGGAAAGAATATACTATGGAGTAAAGACAGGTTCTTCAGTAGGTGAAAACAAGACAGCTACATGTAAAAGAATGAAATTAGAACACTCCCTAACACCATATACAAAAATAAACTCAAAATGGATTAAAGATCTAAATATAAGGCCAGACACTATAAAACTCTTAACTCTTAGAGAAAAACATAGGCAGAACACTCTATGACATAAATCACAGCAAGATCCTTTTGGACCCACTTCCTAGAGAAACGGAAATAAAAATAAACAAATGGGACCTAATGAAACTTCAAAGCTTTTGCACAGCAAAGGAAACCATAAACAAGACCAAAAGACAACCCTCAGAATGGGAGAAAATATTTGCAAATGAAGCAAGTGACAAAGGATTAATCTCCAAAATATACAAGTAGCTCATGCAGCTCAATATCAAAAGAACAAACAACCTAATCCAAAAATGGGCAGAAGATCTAAATAAACATTTCTCCAAAGAAGATATACAGATTGCCAACAAGCACATGTAAGGATGCTCAACATCACTAGTCATTAGAGAAATGCAAATCAAAACTACAATGAGGTGGGCTTCCCTGGTGGCACAAGTGGTTGAGAGTCTGCCTGCTGATTAAGGGGACACAGATTCGTGCCCTGGTCCGGGAGGATCCCACATGCCGCGGAGCAGCTGGGCCTGTGAGCCATGGCCGCTGAGCCTGCGCATCCGGAGCCTGTGCTCGGCAATGGGAGAGGCCACAACAGTGAGAGGCCCACGTATCGCAAAAAAAAAAAAAAAGCAAAAAACTACAATGAGGTATCACCTTACACCGGTCAGAATGCGCATCATCAAAAACTCTACAAACAATAAATGCTGGAGAGGGTGTGGAGCAAAGGGAACCGTCCTGCACTGCTGGTGAGAATGTAAATTGATACAGCCACTATGGAGAACAGTAAGGAGGTTCCTTAAAAAACTAAAACTAGAACTACCATATGACCCAGCAATCCCACTACTGGGCATATACCCTGAGAAAACCGTAATTTCAAATGAGTCATGTACTACAATGTTCATTGCAGCTCTATTTACAATAGGCAGGACATGGAAGAGCCTAAGTGTCCATCGACAGATGAATGGATAAAGAAGATGTGGCACATATATACAGTGGAATATTACTCAGCCATAAAAATGGAGTTATTTGTAGTGAGTTAGATGGACCTAGAGTCTGTCATACAGAGTGAAGTGAGTCCGAAGGAGAAAAACAAATACCGTATGCTAATACATATATATGGAATGTAAAAAAAATATGGTTCTGAAGAACCTGGGGGCAGGACAGGAATAAAGATGCAGACATAGAGAATGGACTTATGGACACAGGGAGGGGGAAAGGTAAGCTAGGACGAAGTGAGGGAGTGGCATGGACATATATACACTGCCAAATATATAATAGATAGTTGGGAAGCAGCCGCATAGCACAGGGAGATCAGTTCCGTGCTTTGTGACCACCTAGAGGGGTGGGATAGGGAAGGTGGGAGGGAGACGCAAGAGGGAGGGGATATGGGAATATTTGTGTACCTATAGCTGATTCACTTTGTTATACAGCACAAACTAACACAACATTGTAAAGCAATTATACTCCAATAAAGATGTAAAAAAAAAAAAAACGGGCTTCTCTGGTGGCGCAGTAGTTAAGAATCCACCTGCCAATGCAGGGTACATGGGTTCGAGTCCCGGTTCGGGAAGATCCCACATGCTGCGGAGCAACTAAGCCCATACACCACAACTAGTGAAGCCTGCGCACCTAGAGCCCATGCTCCGCAGCAAGAGAAGCCACCAGCAATGAGAAGCCTGGGCACAGCAACCAAGAGTAGCCTCCACTGGCCACAACTAGAGAAAGCCCACACGCAGGAACGAAGACCCAACGCACCAATAAATAAATAAATAAATTTATTTAAAAAAAAGCAAATGGCATAATTCAGTCCAAGTTCAAAAGCCTGAGGACCATGGGGCTGTGAGTATAAGTCCTGGTGTCCAAGGCCCGACAACCAGGAGCTCCAATGTCCAAGTGCTAGAGATGATTGACATCCCAGCTCAAAAAGAAGAGAGGGAATCCACCCTTTCTGCACCTTCTTGTTCCATCTGGGCCCCCAATGGATTGGATGATGCCCACCCACATTGGTGAGGGTTGATGTCTTCACTCATCCCTGAATCAAATGCTAATGTCTTCCAGAAACACCCTCACAGACACACCCAGAAATAATGTTTCACCAGTTATCTGGCCATCCGTTAGAACAGCCAAGTCGATATATAACATTAACCATCACACCTACCTTTACAAGGTCATGAGAGTGCCATCATATACACAGGCACCAACTTAGCAATGAAGAAGAGGGAAAGGAAATAACTCTGGAAGGCTGATAATTTATCTAAAGAGACTGTTTTAAATGAAAAAGAAAATTTTAACCAGAAAAATACTAAGTTAACTTTAATTAAGAAGTTTAAGTTATAGTTTCCATACTCATATGATAGAGGTTTAAAAGCAATAAAGATAAATAAAGAACCTTCACGGTTTTTGGTATACATAAGTGTCTGTTAAATGTTAACCTCAAAGCCTAGGTAATACATGGAAAAGGTATGAACTAAAAAAGATGGCAGTAAGGATGGACAGAATAATATTCAAGAATCCAATTGGGGGCTTCCTTGGTGGCGCAGTGGTTGAGAGTCCGCCTGCCGATGCAGGGGACACAGGTTCGTGCCCCGGTCCGGGAAGATCCCACATGACGCGGAGCGGCTGGGCCCGTGAGCCATGGCCGCTGAGCCTGCGCGTCCGGAGCCTGTGCTCCGCAACGGGAGAGGCCACAACAGTGAGAGGCCCGCGTACAGCAAAAAAAAAAAAAAAAAAAATCCAACTGGATGTAGACAGCATAGGAAAAAAGAAATCTATGTGTCAAGGTTTCATGTTTGAATGCTTTACTTGGCAGTGGTACTATTCACTGATATGTGCCCTGGCCTCTTTCTGAGTTCACCATTGAGTGGTGGAGCTAATAACTATGAATCTTCTAACGATGTGATAGGAAGCAAGTAGGAAAGGCAAATAGCCTCCCTTTCCCCACCAAATTTACCATCCTTTTCAGGGGTGAATCCTGGTCTCATGCGGATGTTACTTCCTCCAGAAAATGCTGACCTGAGCTGGACTCCGTAGCTCATCTGTGAAAAATCTGGGATAAGGTTTCAATAATGACTTGGGTATAACAAGAAATAAACTAGAAAACCTAAACCTATAAGAGATGAGTCGCTTTCCAGAGACTGCAGAACCCAGTGCATTCTGGGTCCTATAGTGGGTACCAACTTGGTGATCCTTCTCACTCCCTGCTAAAAAAATAAAAAGTTCGGGAATTCCCTGGTGGTCCAGTGGTTAGGACTCAGCCCTGTCACTGCAGGGGCCCGGGTTCAATTCCTGGTCAGGAACTAAGATCCCACAAGCCACGCAGTGCAGCAAAAAAATCAGTAAATAAAATAAATTAAAAATAATAAAAAACAAAATATAGGGGCTTCGCTGGTGGCACAGTTGTTAAGAATCTGCCTGCCAATGCGGGGAACATGGGTTCTAGCCCTGGTCGAGGGAAGATCCCACATGCCGCGAAGCAGCTAAGCCGGTGCGCCACAACTTCTGAGCCTGCACTCTAGAGCCCTCAAGCCACAACTACTGAGCCCACGTGCCACAACTACTGAAGCCCACGAGCCTAGAGCCCATGCTCCACAACAAGAGAAGCCACCACAATGAGAAGCCCGTGCACCACAACGAAGGGTAGCCCCTGCTCGCCACAACTAGAGAAAGTGCACGCACAGCAACAAAGGCCCAACACAGCCAAAAATAAATAAACTGCAAAATGTCATTTAAAAAAATTAAATTAAATTAAATTAATAAAGTTCATGCTTAAATATCTACTCTTTGAAATCTCAAAATCCCTCTCCTATCTGCTGCAGGTTTGCCATCCATGTACTAACTTCCACTGAGAACACACTACTTGTCTTTAAAACAATAATGAGAGGGACTTCCTGGTAGTCCAGCAGTTAAAACTCCGCACTTCCACTGCAGGGGCCGTGGGTTCAATCCCTGGTCGGGGAACTAAGACCCCATTGCCACGCAGTGCAGCCAAAAAGTAGGAAAAAAAAACAAACAATAATGAGGGATCTTACCCCACTGGGATGTATCTCACTTCATGGTCTCAGCCAACAAATTATGTCAAAATATATCACAATCCACCTTACATCTCTACAAGACATAGATGCACACAATACTGAAGAACAGGAATAGTTTCCTTGCAGTTTGCTGATTCAAAGCAGAGAACAGGGAAGATAACTTTGACAGGCATGTTAAGAACGGCAAGACACAAAGACCTGAGATCATAAATTAGGTAAGAAACAAACCAGGTCCATGAAGGAAAACTGTATCTAATTTGGAAATGGAACAAGATGTTTACTAAGAGTGTCAAGTTGAATGTGCTATCCAGGTTTCTTGTTTAAGATCAAGTAAACTGGAGTCCTTACACACTAAAGAAGAGGAATAGGAGTAGGTATGTGTGGTGGTGCACCTCTGAATCTTGCTTCCACATCTTCCCAGAAGCCCAGCTGTGGTCTGAGAACAGATGGAGAACTTCACAGTGAAGTTATATGAGGTTGATCTATGCCCCCTTCATCTTCTCTGCCTCCACACAAGCATTACAGTTTGATAGCCCCACAGACTTTGAGTGCCTGAAATTACAGACAATGACTTCATTCAAGTTGATTCCATGAACAGAAACAAATTCCACCACGTTTGCATTAGACAGCAATCATCTTGACTGTGTAATGTCATTTGACATAAATTTTCTAGTATAGTGGTCTATCATTTAACCAAAAGATAATTTAGGTTAAGTTGCCCCCTAGAGGCAGCTGGAAAAACACTAAAACTGTCTAGAAATAAGAGAAAGTCCAAATAAAATGTTAGTAAACAGAAAACGCAGAAATGGATAATAGAATCCTTACATTTTACATATTTCCTGTTTTCAGAACAAAGAGTGGAGAGAAGATCTCTAATCATCTGTTTTACACAAATATTTACCCCAGTTGCTGAGATACAATTTTTTTAAAATCCTGTCCCCCCAAAAAATGATCTTCTGGTAAATTGGTATCACTCAGTAATTCAACAACAAATGAGATGGCAGAGCATAAAGAAAGACAACAGACAATCAGAATAGTTGATTTTCCCAGAAATAAATATCGATTTCTAAATGCACATTTGCTTGAACAAGCTGCATTCTGGTGTGACTTTTTGATATTGTTGTTACAGGGTTTTTTCTGTTTTTTTTTTCTTTTGTGGTACGCGGGCCTCTCACTGCTGTGGCCTCTCCCGTTGCGGAGCACAGGCTCCAGACGCGCAGGTTCAGCGGCCATGGCTCACGGGCTCAGCCGCTCCGCGGCATGTGGGATCTTCCCGGACCGGGGCACGAACCCGTGTCCCCTGCATCGGCAGGCGGACTCTCAACCACTGCGCCACCAGGGAAGCCCTGTTGTTACAGTTTTTAAAGTTCTGTTTTTATATCATTAAGAAATCTTTTGTGTGTCACTTCACTATACCCACTGATCCGATTTAAAAATGGCTTTTAATCAAGAAAAACAGGGAGGTGTTGATGCTTCGCTTTTTGTGGCATGCCTAATGCAGCTGGAATTTTCCAACCCCAAGTAAGAATCCAGTGCAATCCTCATTCCCTGATGAGAGTTCCAAAGGAAAGAAAAGGACCAGTTTAATGATTGCTGAAGGCAGTGGGCCTGCAATACCATTGACTACAATTTAGAGCAAGAAGTTGCCTGCAGAGGAAAATGGGCCTGGTTCAATTGCAATTATTGATACTTTCAATCAACAGCATTTTCGTTTGTGAAAATAAATTAATGCCAGGTATAAAAGAGGAGTTCAAAGGCTCAAACTGAAATTTAAAAATGGTTTAGGGAAAGCAGCATAAAGCCGATTTGAAGATGATAAATATTTAGAATTTAGAAAAAATAAGCCTCAGAGTTAATGAGCTGGGAGAAGGGACAGAGCTGGTAATTGACCATTTCTTGGATAATGATTAATGTATGTAAAAATATAATTTACTAACTGGGAAATGTTCACTCCTTTCATAGCATAATGGTTTCCATCTTCTAAAAGAGATCTCTAAAATTAACCATCAATGAACAACATTTCTTTAAAAATAAAAAATTCCCGCACATTAAAGTTCATATTCTATTGTGTTTCTACACAAGTATGTCTGACATCTCAATAAATTTTTAAGATCAACTGCTTACTTGCACAATTTGTATATGTCAGGTGGTGTTACATAACTAACACACATCACTTAGTGTGTTAAGTGATAAAAGACTTGCATGCAAAACAACAATGAATATTTAAAAATGAAAAGTACATCCCTATAATAATTGTTCAGTTTAGATAACTTCAAATTACAAAGAACGTAAACTAATACAACTTGTTCTATGCTTTTAAAACTTCTAGATGTAACTCAAATTGGGATTTGATAGGGAATTCCCTGGCGGTGCAGTGGTTAAGACTCCATGCTTTCACTGGCGCGGCCAAAATAAAAAAACAAATTTTTTTTAAAACAAGGATTTGATAGATGGCAAAAGCTTCCAGGCCTCACATTTTATCTGAGGCTGTGTTTAGTAGCCTAATTGTGAATTGTTTCAGTGGTACCTGGAAAGCCCATTCCAACTAAAGTTTTCTTTTTAATTTTCTGCCATTATCCCTGCAAACTTCCTATTCAGAAACTGCTACTCTGATTTCACAAAGGGTTTGAGGCAGTTTTCACTCATGCCAGATGTCAACTGCAGTTTAGCCAGGCACCCTGCTCCATATCTTCTCATATCTGACCCAGGCTAATGGAGGAGTCTCCATTTCAAACACTGCCCATCACTGTGGTGAAGAGAAAAAAATGTTCTGGAGGGTTCCACAACTGGCTATTTAATGCCTTGATCTCAAAGTGATACGTATCATTTCTGATTACAACTAACTTGTCACATGGCCCTGCCCAACCACAAGAGAATCAGGAAAAGCAATCCTAACCAGGGGGAAAAATGGAAATATTTAAGAAATAGTGTTTATGACTCTCAGAGAGGTATCATCAGTTTTTTGCTATTACGAACAATGTTGCAAAGAATAACCTTGTATAACTATCATTTTGCAAGTATATCTGTAAGATTCCAGAAATGGAATTGTTGGACCAAAGGTTTTAACCATTTGTAATTTTGATAGATATTATCAAAGTTGCTTTAAATAGCAATCTCTACAATCCGTTTAAAATTGGACTTGTAGAATTTCAAATTATGCATGAAATTTTTTTTATATTTTATTTTATTTTTTAACATTTTTATTGGAGTATAATTGCTTTACAATGGTGTGTTAGTTTCTGTTTTATAACAAAGTGAATCAGTTATGCATATACATATATCCCCATATCTCTTCCCTCTTGCATCTCCCTTCCTCCCACCCTCCCTGTCCCACCCCTCTAGATGGTCACAAATCACTGAGCTGATCTCCCTGTGCTATGCGACTGCTTCCTACTAGCTATCTATTTTACATTTGGCAGTGTATATATGTCCATATATACACTACCACTCTCTCACTTTGTCCCAGCTTACCCTTCCCCTTCCACATGTCCTCAAGTCCATTCTCTAGTAGGTCTGTCTTTATTCCTGTCTTGCCCCTAGGTTCTTCATGACCAATTTTTTTTTTATATTCCATATATATGTGTTAGCATATGGTATTTGTTTTCCTCTTTCTGACTTACTTCACTCTGTATGACAGACTCTAGGTCCATCCACCTCACTACAAATAACTCAATTTATGCATGAAATTTTTAGAATACCTCAGCTGAGTAAATCTCAATGGATTTATGAGATGTACACACAAATAGCTGTATTATGTGGCCATTTACGTTAAATGTCACCGGAGTACTGGAAATGACACTCTGAGTTAGAGTTGTCCCAAGCAGGGGGGATTACATCCAGTTAAAATGATTCATCAGGGGCTTCCCTGGTGGCGCAGTGGTTGAGAGTCCGCCTGCCGATGCAGGGGACACGGGTTCGTGCCCCGGTCCGGGAAGATCCCACATGCCGCGGAGCAGCTGGGCCCGTGAGCCATGGCCGCTGAGCCTGCGCGTCCGGAGCCTGTGCTCCGCAACGGGAGAGGCCACAACAGTGAGAGGTCCTCCTACCGCCAAAAAAAAAAAAAAAAAAAGATTCATCAAGGTTTCACAAAGGAAGGTTTCACAAAGGAAGGTTTCACAAAGGTTTTAAATGGTGCCTTATGGATAAATCATTCTCTACCTTTTCTCCTCTGAAAGTCCTTTCCTCAAATCCCTATAGCTATTATGAACAAGCACTAGAGCCAGGGTGCCCGAGTTTAAATCCCAGCCCCACCACTGACCAGATTTACCTTCGGCAAAGTACTTAAACTCTTTGTTGTCACTACATCCTCCCATAAAATCCTCCAGTGCTTTCTCTGGCAATCTTAAATCTTTGTTTTCTCTGCCATCTTGTAACGGTAATCAATTATATAAGTGACAGCAGCCAATCGCTGGCTTAACTACCTGCAGTGCAAGCAATAGTGGCTTCATGGCCACCTCCCTCCTTGCTTGTGAATGGAAGAGGAATTATTTCACAGGCTTGAACTGACTAATGAATAAATGGCTAGGAGTCATTTTGAGTGAAGGACTTCCAGTTCTGTAGAAACTATAAAACTGACTTTCCATCCCTTCCAAAATAAAATATTTAAATTGTAAAGTTCAGAATCTCAGCCCCTGAAAGCCATATATATGTATGGCTTTCAATAACTGTCAATAACTGTTGAGCTATCAATAACTTTACAGCTGATATCAAAAACGATGGCTGCATAGGTCTGTTAAAGCCTACAAGCTGATACATGTAATATCACTCAGGTAATTTGTTTTCTTCAAGTTAAGAACAATAAATGTCCTTTTATTTAAATGACTGATAGTTGGGTTTGCTACATCCTTCATTTTAAATATACATAAATATATGTGTGTATGTACATATATATAATATATATGCCTTTTTAAAATATACACCTTTGTATGTTATGTTTTTCTCCAGCTTTACTGAAGTATGATTGACAAATAAAAATCTGTATCTTACGTTGTAGAATGAGATGTTTTGATATATATATACATTGTGAAGTGATTACCACAATAAAGCTAATTAACATATCCATCACCTCACATAATTACCCTTCCTTTTGTGATGAGAACAATTGATATTTACTCTCTTAGCAAATTTCAGGTATGTAATATATTAAGTATAGTCACCATACTATAACATTAGGTCTCCAGAACTTATTCATCTTATTCATAATTTAAAGTTTGTACCCTTTCACCAATATCTCCCCTTTTCCCCCACCCCCCAGGCCCTGGCAACCATCATTCTATTCTCTGTTATTATAAGTTCAACTTTTTTTTAGATTCCACATATAAGTGAAATTATACAGTATTTGTCTTTCTGTGTCTGGTTTGCTTCACTTAGCATAATGTCCTCCGGTTTCATCCACGTTGTTGCAAATGGCAGAATTTCCTTCTTTTTTTAGGCTGAAAAATATTTCCTTGTAGTACATATATACCACATTTGCTTTATGCATTCGTCCATCAATGAACACTTAAGTTGTTTCTGTATCTTGGCTATTGTGAATAATGCTGCAATGAACATGGGAGTGAAGATATCTCTTTGAGATAGTGATTTTATTTTCTTTGGATATATACCCAGAAGTGGGAGAGCTGGATCATATGGTAGATCTGTTTTTAATTTTTTTGAGGAACATCTATTCTGTTTTCCATAATGGCTGTGTGTGTGTGTGTGTGTGTGTGTGTGTGTGTGTGTGTGTGTGTGTATATATATGGTTTTTTTTTTGCGCTATGAGGGCCTCTCACTGTTGCGGCCTCTCCCTTTGCGGAGCACAGGCTCTGGACACGCAGGCTCAGCGCCCATGGCTCTCGAGCCCAGTCGCTCCGCGGCATGTGGGATCATCCCAGACCAGGGCACGAACCCGTGTCCCCTGCATCGGCAGGCGGACTCTCAACTACTACGCCACCAGGGAAGCCCCCTATATGTTTCTTAATATGCTTCTCTTTTTGAGATTCTAAAAAAAAAAATTTGTTTAAATAATTTAGTTTTTTTACTGACATATAGAAATATCTATCAAGTTTCATAGATATGGAGCACATAAAATTACCCTTAAGCTTAGATTGATATGTAGAAATAATCACTTTAGTTTGGCATTATAATATCTGGGCTCATAAATAATATCAATACTCCAACTTCAGGTAATTTGGGATTTTTTACCCCCAATAAACATTATTACTGTTTTTTAGACTTCCTTTCTATTTATTTTCATGCTTATATCAGTCATAAAACAGAAAACACATCACTAATTTAAACAGGGAAAATTTAATATACAGAATTGTACACTGATATGTATTAGTTATCTATTGCTATGTGACAAATTATCCCAAAATTTAGCATCCTGAAACAATAGACATTTATTATTGTCTTAGTTGGTTCAGGCTGCTATAACAAAATATCACAGGCTGAGTAGCTTATAAACAGCAGAAATTTATTTCTCACAATTCTGGAGACTGGAAGTCCTAGATCAGGGTTCCAGCATGGATGGGTGAGGGTCCAATCTTCTGGGTCACAGACTTCTCTTTGTGTCCTCACAGAATGGAAACGGCTAGGGATCTCTTTGGAGCCTCTTCTAAAAGAGCACTAATCCCATTCATGAAGGTTTTGCCCTTATAACCTAATTTCCTAATACCATCACCTTGGACATTTGGATTTTAACATGAATTTGGGGGGGGAATCTGGGAGTGGCTCAGATGGGTGGTTCTGGTTCAGAATCTTTCATGAGGTTTGTTATTTTTGGTAAACTCATTCGAGGAAAAACAAACCCACAGAGTCTACAGAGGAGACAATGGTCAATGGTTGCTGCCTAGTTCCAGCTTCTCAAGCTCAAGTTCCACATATCTGACCTCCCTGCCATAATCAGCCCTGGAGGAAGTGAAGTTAATCCCGTCCTCACCCCCATCACTGTGTCCTCAGGGAGCAGCCCCATCCAAGTGCTATGCCTTCCCCAGGACCCTCACTATTCTAATGAGCAAATGTTTGGCCACAAAAGAAAGTAAGAATTCTGTGAAAGGGAAGATATCAGCTGAAATAAATAGCATTTTTTCACTCCTGAAGTGACTACCATAAAGCAAGATAAGACTAAGAGCAATGTGGAGGATTCACTGCATGGGTGGTCAATTATAATGGCCTTCTAGCAAGACCCCTATTGATTTACTGTTTAGGTTGAAAAAAATATTAATTATTTAAATAGAAGGTCAAAATCAACAATATAGTTTTGCACTGCCTGTGAAGAATGCTAGGAATCTCGGGCTTCCCTGGTGGCGCAGTGGTTGAGAGTCCACCTGCCGATGCAGGGGACACGGGTTCGTGCCCCGGTCCGGGAAGATCCCACATGCCGCGGAGCGGCTGGGCCCGTGAGCCATGGCCGCTGAGCCTGCGCGTCCAGAGCCTGTGCTCCGCAACGGGAGAGGCCACAACAGTGAGAGGCCTGCGTACCGCAAAAAAAAAAAAAAAAAAAAAAAAAAGAATGCTAGGAGTCTCAATGAATGTCTAAAGAAAACAGGAAAAATTCTCATATAGGATTTTCAGGCAAAAAGGATCTAATTTTTAAAGCCAGAACCAATTTGCATCGCTTCGGGCAGGACTGAAGAGAAGGCCACATTGGTGAAATCACAAGCTAAACCCACTGAAGAGGGTGAATTATACTTGGACAGTAATTTCTGTTGACAAAAGTAGTCTTTCTGAAAGATAAAAAATGCTCTCAAGGAAAGACTTTATGAAAGAAGAAAAAGCCATGCCAGAGAGAGTCATTCACAAGTTTCACTCTTTCGTCTGGCACCAATGTTACAGATGATTTAGAATAAAATTTTTTCTGATATTATATGAAAGTTCAGCCCTAGTATGGAAGACAAAAAACTATTTTTGAAGATTGGTTCAGTCACCATTTTGTGCCAGTTGTTGAAGATTACTTTAGCAAAAACAAGCACCGTTAATCCTCAGCGGTGTTCTGGCCATCAAGCATCCTTGAAGATATGGATTCTATATCAGAATGGTGTTTATATGCATCTATCCATTCATTCACTCATTCCTTCAGTGACAAAAAAATTGTTGAGAACCTCCTATGTGCTATAAAAGGATTTGAGGATACATTAGTGAACAAGACATTGCCTCTGATCCCAACGCATGTGCAACAACCTATTGGAGGAAATAGACAAGCAACAAGCTAATTACAATGCAGTGTGATTATACTGGGATAGGAGAGTGATCATCAACCCTACTAAGCCCAACATCCCTTTCTATAATATTTTGTAATGCTCCCTTTACTATACTGAAAAAAAAATTGCAAGATAGTGTAACTAATCTGCACACATATTTCTTAAAACATTAATATATGCCTGAAATACAATGAATATAAAGAAGAAATAAGAAGGAAATACTATGTAATAAAATTAGATGTATTTAAATATGCAGATGTTTAGGCAAGAACACACTAGAAGATATTATGAATAAGGTGGGTGCCTGCATATTTCTACCCATGCTTAATGCTATGGACTGAATTGTGTTCACCCCAAAATTCATATGTTGAATCTCTAACACCAAAGTGACTGCACAGTATTGCAATAAGGAAGCAATTAAGATTAAATGAGGTCCGTAGAGATTGGTTCAAGATGGCAGAATAGAAGGACGTGCTCTCACTCCCTATCGTGAGATCACCAGAATCACAAGTAACTGCTGAACAGTCAGCAACAGGAAGACACTGGAACTCACCAGAAAAGATACCCCACATCCAAAGACAAAGGAGAAGCCACAATGAAGATGGCAGGAGGGGCACAATCACAATAAAATCAAATCCCATAACTGCTGGGTGGGTGACTCACAAACTGGAGAACACTTATACCACAGAAGCCCACCCACTGGAGTGAAGGTTCTGAGCCCCACGTCAGGCTTCCCAACCTGGGGGTCCTGCAAGGGGAGGAGGAATTCCTAGAGAATCAGACTTTGAAGGCTGGTGGGATTTGATTGCAGGACTTCGACAGGACTGGGGGAAACAGAGACTCCACTCTTGGGAGGGCACACACAAAGTAGTGTGTGCATCGGGACCCAGGGGAAGGAGCAGTGAACCCAGGGGAGACTGAACCAGACCTACCTGCTAGTGTTGGAGAATCTCCTGCAGAGGCGGGGGGAGGCTGTGGCTCACTGTGAGGACAAGGACACTGGCAGCAGAAGTTCTGGGAAGTATTCCTTGGTGTGAGCCCTACCACAGTCTGCCATTAGCCACACCAAAGAGCCCAAGAAGGCTCAGTGTTGGGTCGCCTCAGGCCAAACAACCAACAGGGAGGGAACCCAGCCCCAGCCATTAGCAGACAAGTGGATTAAAGTTTTACTGAGTTCTGCCCACCAGAGTAACAGCCAGCTCTACCCACCACCAGTCCCTCCCATCAGGAAACTTGTACAAGCCTCTTAGATAGCCTCATCCATCAGAAGGAAGACAGCATAAGCAAGAAGAACTACAATCCTGCAGCCTGTGGAACAAAAACCACATTCATAGAAAGATAGACAAGATGAAAAGGCAGAGGGCTATGTACCAGATGAAAAACAGACATGAACAATACAATAACTGAAACGAAAAATACACTAGAAGGAATCAGTAGTAGAATAACTTAGTCATAAGAACGGATAAGTGACCTGGAAGACAGAATGGTGGAATTCACAGCTAGGGAACAAAATAAAGAAAAAAGAATGAAAAGAAATGAAGACTGTCTAAGAGACCTCTGGGACAACAATAAATGCAACAACATTCGCATTATAGGGGTCCCAGAAGGGGAAGAGAGAGAGAAAGGACCTGAGAAAATATTTGAAGAGATTATAGTTGAAAACTTCCTTAACATGGGAAAGGAAATACCCACCCAAGTCCAGGGAGTGCACAGAGTCCCAGGCAGGATAAACCCAAGGAGAAACACACCGAGACACATAGTAATCAAATTCACAAAACTTAAACACAAAGAAAAATTATTAAAAGGAGCAAGGGAAAATGACAAATAACATACAAGGAAACTCCCATGAGGTTAACAGCTGATTTCTAAGCAGAAACCCTACAAGCCAGAGGGAGTGGCATGACATATTTAAAGTGACGAAAGTGAAGAACGTACAACCAAGATTACTATACCCAGCAAGGATCTCATTCAGATTCGACAGAGACATCAAAAATTTTACAGACAAGTAAAAGCTAAGAGAATTCAGCACCAGCAAACCAGCTCTCCAACAAATGCTAAAGGAACTTCTCTAAGTGGGAAACACAAGAGAAGAAAAGGACCTACAAAAACAAACCCAAAACAATTAAGAAAATGGTAATAGGAACATACATACCGATAATTACCTTAAATGTGAATGGATTAAATACTCCAACCAAAAGACACAGGCTTGCTGAATGGATACAAAAACAAGACCCATATATATGCTGTCTAAAAGAGACCAACTACAAACCTAATGACACATACAGACTGAAAGTGAGGGGATAGAAAAAGATATTCCATGCAAATGGAAATCAAAAGAAAGCTGGAGTAGCAATACTCGTATCAGATAAAATAGACTTTAAAATAAAGAATGTTACAAGAGACAAGAAAGGATACTACATAATGATCAACGAATCAATCCAAGAAGAAGATATAACAATTATAAATATATATGCGGGCTTCCCTGGTGGGCCAGTGGTTGAGAGTCCACCTGCTGATGCAGGGGACACGAGGTTCGTGCCCCGGTCTGGGAAGATCCCACATGCCGCGGAGCGGCTGGGCCCGTGAGCCATGGTCACTGAGCCTGCGCGTCCGGAGCCTGTGCTCCAAACGGGAGAGGCCACAACAGTGAGAGGCCCATGTACTGCAAAAAAAAAAAAATATATATATATATATATATGCACCCAGTATAGGAGCACCACAATACATAAGGCAACTGCTAACAGCTCTAAAAGAGGAAATCGACAGTAACACAATAATAGTGGGGAACTATAACACCTCACTTACACCAATGGACAGATCATCCAAACAAAATTAATAAGGAAACACAAGCTTTAAATGACACAATACACAAGGTAGATTTAATTGATATTTCTAGGACATTCCATCCAAACACACCAGATTACACTTTCTTCTCAAGTGCACATGGAACATTCTCCAGGATAGATCACATGTAGGGTCACAAATCAAGTCTCAGTAAATATAAGAAAACTGAAATCATATCAAGCATCTGTTCTGACCACAATGCTATGAGATTAGAAATGAATTACAGGGGGCTTCCATAGTGGCGCGGTGGTTGAGAGTCTGCCTGCTGATGCAGAGGACATAGGTTCGCGCCCCGGTCTGGGAAGATCCCACATGCCACGGAGCGGCTGGGCCCGTGAGCCATGGCCGCTGAGCCTGCGTGTCCGGAGCCTGTGCTCTGCAATGGGAGAGGCCACAACAGTGAGAGGCCCGCGTACTGCAAAAAACTAAATAAATAAATAAATAAATAAATAAATAAATGACAGGGAAAAAAACGTAAAAAACACAAAAACATGGAGGCTAAACAATACATTATTTATAACGAAGAGATCACTGAGGAAATCAAACAATACCTAGAGACAAATGACAATGAAAACATGACGATCCAAAACTTATGGGATGCAGCAAAAGTAGTTCTAAGAGGGAACGTTATAGCTATACAAGCCTACCTCAAGAAACAAGAAAAATCTCAAATAAACAATCTAACCTTACACCTAAAGGAACTAGAGAAAGAAGAACAAACAAAACCCAAAGTTAGCAGAAGAAAAGAAATCATAAAGTACAGAGCAGAAAAAAATGAAATCGAAACAAAGAAAACAATAGCAAAGATCAATAAAACTAAAAGCTGGTTCTTTGAGAAGATAAACAAAATTGATAAACCATTAGCCAGGCACATCAAGAAAAAGAGGGAGAGAGCTCAAATCAATAAAATTGAAATGAAAAAGGAGAAGTTACAACAGACACCGCAGAAGTAAAAAGCATCCTAAGAGACTACTACAAGCAACTCTATGCCAATAAAATGGACAACCTGGAAGAAATGGACAAATTCTTGGAAACGTATAACCTTCCAAGGCTTAACAAGGAAGAAGGAGCAAATGTGAACAGACCAATCACAAGTAATGAAATTGAAACTGTGATTAAAAATCTTCCAACAGACATAAGTCTAGGACCGGATGGCTTCACAGGTAAATTCTATAAAATATTTAGAGAAGAGCTAACACCTATCCTTCTCAAACTCTTCAAAAAATTGCAGAGGAAGGAACACTCCCAAACTCATTCTATGTGGCCATCATTACCCTGATACCAAAACCAGATAAAGATAATACAAAAAAAGAAAATTACAGACCAATATCACTGATGAATATAGATGCAAAAATCCTCAACAAAATACTAGCAAACAGAATCCAACAACAGATTAAAACAATCATACACCATGATCAAGTGGGATTTATCCCAGGGATGCAATGGTCCTTCAATATACGCAAATCAATCAATGTGATAAACCACATTAACAAATTGAAGAATAAAAAACCATACGATCATCTCAATAGATGCAGAAAAAGCTTTTGACAAAATTCAACACCCATTTATCATAAAAACTCTCCAGAAGATGGGCACAGAGGAAACCTAGCTCAACATAATAAAGGCCATGTATGACAAACCCACAGCAAACATCATTCTCAATGTTGAAAAACTGAAACCATTTCCACTAAGATCAGGAACAAGACAAGGATGTCCACTCTCACCACTATTATTCAACATAGTTTTGGAAGTCCTAGCCATGGCAATCAGAGAAAAACAAGAAATAAAAGGTCTACAAATTGGAAAAGAAGAAGTACAACTGCCACTGTTTGCAGATGACATGATACTATACATAGAGAATCCTAAAGATGCCACCAGAAAACTACTAGAGCTAATCAATGAATTTGGTAAAGTTGCAGGATACAAAATTAATGCACAGAAATCTCTTGCATTCCTATACACTAATGATGAATAATCTGAAAGAGAAATTAAGGAAACACTCCCATTTACCACTGCAACAAAAATAATAAAATACCTAGGAATAAACCTACCTAGAGAGACAAAAGACCTGTATGCAGAAAACTATAAGACACTGATGAAAGCAATTAAAGATAATACCAACAGATGGAGAGATATACCATGTTCTTGGATTGGAAGAATCAATATTGTGAAAATGACTATACTACCCAAAGTAATCTACAGATTCAATGCAATCCCTATCAAATTACCAATGGCATTTTTTATGGAACTAGAACAAAAAATCTTAATATTTGTATGGAGACACAAAAGACCCCGAATAGCCAAAGCAGTCTTGAGGGAAAGAAACGGAACTGGAGGAATCAGGCTCCCTGACTTCAAACTATATTACAAAGCTACAGTAATCAAGACAATATGGTACTGGCACAAAAACAGAAACATAGATCAATGGAACAACATATAAAGCCCAGGGATAAACCCACGCACCTATGGTCAACTAATCTATGACAAAGGAGGCAAGAATATATAATGGGGAAAAGACAGTCTCTTCAATAAGTGGTGCTGGGAGAAGTGGACAGCTACATGTAAAAGAATGAAATTAGAACACTCCCTAACACCATACACAAAAATAAACTCAAAATGGATTCGAGACCTAAATGCAAGACCAGACACTATAAAACTCTTAGAGGAAAACACAGGAAGAACACTCTTTGACATAAATCACAGCAAGATCTTTTTTGATCCACCTCCTGGAAAAATGGAAATAAAAACAAAAATAAACAAATGGGACCTAATGAAACTCAAAAGCTTTTGCACAGCAAAGGAAACCATAAACAAGATGAAAAGACAACCCTCAGAATGGGAGAAAATATTTGCTAATGAATCAACAGGCAAAGGATTAATCTCCAAAATATATAAACAGCTCATGCAGCTCAATATTAAAAAAACAAACAATCTAATCAGAAAATGGGCAGAAGGCCTAAATAGACATTTCTCCAAAAAAGACATACAGATGGCGAAGAACCACATGAAAAGTTGCTGAACATCACTAATTATTAGAGAAATGCAAATCAAAACTACAGTGAGGTATCACCTCACACCAGTTAGAATGGGCATCATCAGAAAATCTACAAACAATAAACGAGGGTATGGAGAAAAGTGAACCCTCTTGCACTGTTGGTGGGAATGTAAATTGATACAGCCAGTATGGAGAACACTATGGAGGTTCCTTAGCAAACTAAAAATAGAATTACCATATGACCCAGCAATCCCACTACTGGGCATATACCCAGAGAAAAACATAATTAAAAAAGACATATGCACCCCAGTGTTCATTGCTGCGCTATTTACAATAGCCAGGTCATGGAATCAACCTAAATGCCCATTGGCAGACAAATGGATAAAGAAGATGTGGGATATATATACAATGGAATATTACTCAGCCATAAAAAGGAAGGAAATTGGGTCATTTGTAGAGACGTGGATGCATCTAGAGACTGTCATACAGAGTGATGTAAGTCAGAAAGAGAAAAACAAATATCATATGTTAACGCATATATGTGGAACCTAGAAAAATGGTACAGATGAACCGGTTTGCAGGGTAGAAATAGAGACACAGATGCAGCAAACAAACGTATGGACACCAAGCGGGGAAAGCGGCAGGAGGGTGGGGTGATGGTGTGATGAATTGGAAGATTGGGATGGACTTGTATACACTGATGTGTATAAAATGCATGACTAATAAGAACCTGCTATATAAAAAAATTTAAAACTTAAAAAAATTTTAAAAACAGATGAACGCAAAAAAAAACAAAACAGAAGGCAGCCATCCGCCAGCCAGTAAGTTCTCACCAGAAACCAAATCTTGTACTTTTCAGCCTCCAGAGCTGTGGGAAATAAATAAACCCAGTCTATGGTATTTCGTTATGGTATTCTGAACTGACTAATACACTTAGAATCACCGCGAAGGAGACAGCTACATGTGCAGACTGATCCGGTATGCTGTATTGCCTCAAAAACCACAAACGTCATTGCAGTCAGTAATATGATTTTCTGAAATGGTTTCCTTTTCCCTGAGGAAAGTTCCAAACGAAAAACAGCAGTATCTTCACTAGATTTACTTAGTAATTGCATTCTTAGAAAATACAGAGTTTATTTCAATGATGCAAAAACTACATTGAGTTTATATGTAAAATGAGTTTTATTCTAGACAAGGTATGATAAACATTTTTAACTATGCAAATGTTCGGCAGGACATTCAAAAGCCCTACAAATGCAGGACAATCCTTCATTGTGTGAGATTGTCCCTTATGCCAACATACCAATCTCCCTCACAAAAAATTCCAGTAACACGTCATTGTGAAACAACAACAGAATATCTCCATTAATTTCAAACTGTCCCCCAGGAGGCAATACTGTCCCCACTGAGAACCACCATTCCAGGGTTTAGAAACAGGGGAATCCAACACAGCCATAGGGCTGTAGGAAAGACTAATGCAGAAAGTCACACCAGTTAATTGATCAGGTAGGAACTGAAGGTGACTGCACAGGGCCAGTGGTGAGAAGGGTTGAAGATGAAAGAGGGCATAGCATATTCAGGACGCTGCAGACATAACAGTATGGCCGGGACATTAAGTCACATTAATATTTACTCTGTCAAACAGACTCACAGGGACTTCCCTGGTGGTGCAGTGGTTGGGACTCCATGCTCCCAATGTAGGAGGCCTGGGTTCGATCCTTGGTCAAGGAAGTAGATCCCACATGCATGCCACAACTAGAGTTCACATGCCACAACTAAGGAGCCCATGTGCCACAACTAAAGGAGCCCACCTGCCACAACTAAGACCCGGCACAACCAAACAAATATAAATACATAAATTTTTTTTTAAAAAAAAGACTCATAGACATAGAGAACAGATTTGTGGTTGGCAATAGGGAGGGGGAGTGTGGAAAGGATGGATTGGGAGTTTGGGGTTAACAGATGCAAACTATTATATATAGAATGGATAGACAACAAGGTCCTACTGTATAGCACAGGGAACTATAAACCATAATGGAAAAGAATATAAAAAGGAATATATATATGTGTAACAGTCATTTTGGTGTGGAGCAGAAATTAACACAACATTCTAAATCAACTATACTTCAATAAAAAATATTTATTCTGCTGCTAAAAACATGAAGAAAAAGAATTAAGCCTAAAAAATCCTGTTGAAATGGTACTTAAAGAATAGGTTTCTGCCTGCCTTCCAAAAGTTTATAGACACTACTCTTAAGCAAGTATTGTACAATTCTCAGCTTAAAATTTTCATCAGAGGACATCAACAAGAAACTGAGCTTTCAGGTTTAGAAATTGAGTTTCTCATTAAAGAGCAAAGAGTGGCAAATCAAAGGTAATATTAGCATCTTTCTTCCTATCTCAGTTGACATTACATTAAACACCTCTCTCACCTCTGGGGTAAGGGTTCTCGGCCCTTCTCATCAAAGCTGCTTTCTGAGCATCAGACTGTAACAGGAGGTCACAAGCTGGCAACTTTGCTGCATCTGACCCACCGGCAGGTTTGTATTCCCCACAGTGTTATCTACTAAGTGGATTTTTAAAGTTTTAATTAGTTACCAGCACACAAAAATCTGGATTTTCAGCTTCTCTGGGGTTAACAGAAGAACTGGCAATAGCAGGTCTGCATGGCCCCATGTCAACAGTAGCTAGAGCTGAGGAAGGGCTGGCCAGGGCATGTGTGCTCTAGTTTTCTATTCCATCATTCCTTCTGATATCCAACACCTAGGTCTGGTTTCAGTTATCATTTGTCATTGGACTATGTAGTGTTTTCCTTATGCCTGGCGTAGTGGGTTGAATGACAACCCCAAGAAAGAAATTTCCACGTCCTAATTCCCAGAACCTGTGAATTATCCTCTTTGGAGAAAGGGCCTTTACAGATGTCATTTAAGTTAAGGATCTCAAGTTAAAGAGACATACTGGATTATCCAGGCAGGCCCTAAATCCAATGATAAGTGTCTTTTTAAGAGAGAGAGACACAGGGGAGACAAGACAGAAGAGGAGAAAACAGACACACAGAGGAGAAGGCAATGTGAAGACAGAGGCAGAGATTGGAAAGATGTGGCCACAAACCAATGAAGTCAAGGAACACTGAGAGCCACCAAAAGCTGGAAGAGACAAGGAAGGATTCTCCTCTAGAGCCTTCAGAGGGACTGAAACCCTGCTGACATCTTGATTTCAGACTTGTGGCCTCCAGATCTGTGAGAGAGTACATTTCTGTTGTTTTAAGCCACTCAATTTGTGGTATTTTGTTATGGCAGCCCTAAGATGTTTCAGAGGTAATGGAAAATTCAGAGCGAATGGCAAAGAATGTGGCTTGCAAGCACATAATTAAAGTAAAAAATACAGCTAAAATCTCCAAAAGAATGATTTAGTAAGACAAAAGAAAACAAAAAGGAAGAGATGAGACCCAAGCACTAACATAAGGAACACCCATTATTAAGAACGGTTAGGAAGAGAATGAGGATACAGCCAAGGATTTGGGAAGCAAGAGAACATGGTCATTTTTGTTGAGTGCTGACCCAGTACAAAATGAGGAGGAAAACACGGTGTAAATGAGTTCAAGTGTGTTAAAAGTGTTCAAGATACACAAACCACTCATTTCAGAAATATCTACCCAAAGAAAAAAATGCTAGAAATGTCTGGAAATGGAAATAGTTTCACTGGATGAGCAGTGTGTTTGCTTTGGCTTCTTGTTTCTGTTTTGGGTTTTCTTTTTCTTTTTTAAAATATAAGGAAGATACGATTGAAGGGAAAAGGGAAATTTTACTCTCTATTCTACATTTTATTCTCAGAGTTTGAGACAAATATTGGAAAATTTAGGACTAATCATTGAATTGTGATTATTAAAACAATGGATTTTATTAAATCTTTCAAATCATTGTGATATAGTTGTGCAATTGCTAATAGTAGTTAGCAGCAAAGTAAATATTACAAACTGAAATTGATTGTAAGTATCATTATTTACCAATCCAGCATTAGATATTATTTACCTATTATAAAAGATATTCAGAGGAAGTTAATGAGCTGCATAATTATTTACTTATTATTTATAATTAGTGGGATACTCACACAGTATAAAGAAATATGATGTCCTGTGTTCCTCAAGACAGAAAATACTATAGGAGGATTTGGAAAGGAACAGTCACCTCTACCTAGTACTGCAGTTATGTAAGTACATGAATTTCTGAATCATAATTTAGGAATTACACAGATTAAATTTAACTTAGATAGGAATACATAATGTATATTTGATATTAATAATAATAGCTAACATCTATTAAGTGTTCACTGTGTGTTAGGCCTTACGCAAACTAATTCATTTAATTCCTCATGATAATCCTGACAGGTGGGTACAATTATCATTCCCATTTTACAGATGAGGAAATTAAAGCACAAAGAGATAGAGTATACTACCTAAATCACACAGCTAGAGAGAGTGTTATGGTCTGCATTAAACCTATGCTCTGGCTCCAGAGTCTGCACTGGCAACCAAAAAGATCTAAAATGCAAATCTTAAATGAAAATATAATAATTTTCATTTATTCAAATAGAACAGCTATGTATTGATCCAGGCACTGGAATTTTAATATTATCTTGTATAATTAACTGACTAGGTCATCAGAATTAACATATGCATCAAATTTAGGATACACTAAATAAAATCACAGTTGCTTTAATGTATTTATGATTCATTATTCTTTTTTCAAAATGTTGACAACTCACCTGACTTTTATCTGAAAAGAAGCCAAGAGGAGTTTCAAAGGAATAGAACCTCCTTTATAACACAGTTTATTAAGACATGTTTACGTAGACTACATCTCTTAATGTCTAGCAATGACATACTGTCAGAAGTTACTATATATCCATTGCTGACAATGGACATATCAGTGCATGAGTCCATCCAAATACACACACACACGAATACAGATCTATGCTCTTGCACAGTTAGTATAATACATAAATGTATTTCTCATGGAAAAAAATACAGTGTGCATGGAAATGCTTCTGCTGTATTTGATGGGATTTATTTTTTTTAATATTTATTTACTTATTTATTTACCTTTGGCTGCATTGGGTCTTCATTGCTGGGCACCGGCTTTCTCTAGTTGCGGTGATCAGGGGCTATACTTCGTTGTGGTGCGCGGGCTTCTTATTGTGGTGGCTTCGTGGGCTCTAGAACGCAGGCTCAGTAGTTGTGGCACACGGGCTTAGTTGCTCCGCGGCATGTACGATCTTCCCAGATGAGGGCTCTAACCCGTGTTCCCTGCATTGGCAGGCGAATTCGCAACCACTGCGCCACCAGGGAAGCCCCTGATGGGATTTAAATTCTGCCAAGTGACAGGCGTTCCCAGTTCAAGAGATTCATGGTTTCAGCTAAGGGCGGAATTTGGCTCCATGTATTTTAAGTAGCATCCTGAGGGAGTACTGTCCTGGGAAATGTACAGTATGAGAGCAATTCTAAGTTCATAATTGGATCTGGCATGTAGTGATCCATTATCATCCTCTGAAAGCAGACATCTGCTACTTAATTTTTAAGGGCCATGACAAAACTGATTACAAAATCGTGAACATTAATACAATACCTTTTATCAAACATTCAAATAATTGCAATCACTAAAATTAAGGCGACAGTTAATAGCAATTAGCAGTGAAATAAATACTCAAACAGAAAACCTGAAGGGAACATCACAGTTTGTCGGAACAGTGAGTTGCCAGGTCCTGTGGGCTCTGCCCTCGTTACCTCTGTCACACTCTTGCTCCCTCTCCATTCCCTCTGCCACCTCTCCACTCAGAGTCCAGGGCCTCTGGAAGAGTGCCTCATAACTTCTGCCACAACACACAGCCTACACCTTTCCTTGTTGCGATCCATTTATAGCACAATCGCCAGAAAAGTTCCGGAACCACACGGCTCCAATTATATCAGTCTCCTACACAAAACACTTACAGGACCCCATTGCTGGCAGAATGAATGCCACGTTCTCCTGTCCATCATACATGCACTCTGTGGACTGGCCCTAATAGAAATTCCAACCTCGTTTTCCACATTTGCTCTTCCCTGATCCTTTCAGCAAAACAACTTCCTCTTCTCCACATGCGGTCTAAGCTTTCCATCTCCAGAGCTTTGCGTATAACACCCCACTACTTAGAATGTCTTCCTCTTCATCTCTAACGTTCCCCCTCTGTATAAACCCAACTCAGATTTAACCTCCTCCTTTCAGACTTCCTTGCTCTCTCTACATACTACTGATCTCTGCCTCTGAACACTCAGTTTTACATCTACCTTCTCTGTGAAAGTTTGCTGTTGTCTATCTTGTATTCTACTTATAGTGGGCCCTCCCTATCGGAGGGTTCGGAGTCCAGGGATTCAACCAGTTGCAGATGCACAGTTGGTTGAATCTGGGGACACGGAACATGCCGATATGGAGGGCCCACTGAACAAGAAAAACTGGGGAAATCTGAGTAAGATCAGTGGGTTGTACCAATGTCAATACCCTGACTGTGATATTATACTGTAGTTTTGCAAGAAGTTACACTGGGGAAAACCTGGGGAAAAGGTACAAAGGATCTCCCTCTACTATATATTTCAACTATACGTTCAATACGAATCAACAATTATCTCAAAATAAAACATTAAATTAAAAAACCAACACCCAGGGTAGATCCCAGAGAGTAAGAATGGGATTGGTGTTTTCAGTTTCTCCACATAGCAAAGGCTTGAACCTGCTCTCGCCATATCACACCTCTGATATAGTGGAACCTCAGAGAGAGACCATTCTGTGAGGTGCCTAAAAGGAATGGGCACCAGGAAATGTGGCCTTGGACACCTGTGCATGAATCACTTGCGACGCAGAGATTCACTCGGTCTGCCTGGTTTGAGGAGCTGTCTACTTCAGATTAAAAGCTGATGTGCGGGTAAACAGTACTCAGGAATTCCTTATACCATCTTTGCAGCAGCAGTGGGTTGAATAGTATCCCAAGAAATCATGTCCACCAAGAACCTCAGCATATGACCGTATTTGGAAAACAAGTCCCTCACCTTGTTCAGATTCTGTTCAAGTGGTAGAATGAAAGACTTTGTAAATGAGAAGAAAGGAACAATCCTGTACCATTTGAAAGGAGTACTGTGTGAATTGCACATTTTGCAATACTTTATCTCTCATTCCCTCCTTCCTTCTCTCCCTATCTCTCTGTCAGAAATTTTGTTATTGCCATAAATTAAAAATAAATTTATTTAATCTTTAAAATATGCAGAAGGAAAAGAATACACTTCCAGAATTAGCCTTACCCTGGTCATAACCCAGGTTCTCTATTTTTCATTTGGAAATCATTTCTTTCTTTTTTTTTTTTTTTGCGGTACGTGGGCCTCTCACTATCGTGGTCTCTCCCGTTGCGGAGCACAGGCTCCGGACGCGCAGGCTCCGCGGCCATGGCTCACGGGCCCAGCCGCTCCGCGGCATGTGGGATCTTCCCGGACCGGGGCACGAACCCGTGTCCCCTGCATCGGCAGGCGGACTCTCAACCACTGCACCACCAGGGAAGCCCTGGAAATCATTTTTATTTAGAGAATGTTCCCAATAAAGAAATACGTCATTTACTCCCTTGTGCTGATCCTGAACTCCTTAAAAGCAGGGAGGGGGGCTTCCCTGGTGGCGCAGTGGTTGAGAGTCCGCCTGCCGATGCAGGGGACACGGGTTCGTGCCCCGGTCCGGGAAGATCCCACATGCCGCGGAGCGGCTGGGCCCGTGAGCCATGGCCGCGGAGCCTGCGCGTCCGGAGCCTGTGCTCCGCAACGGGAGAGACCACGATAGTGAGAGGCCCACGTACCGCAAAAAAAAAAAAAAAAAAAGCAGGGAGGGTTTCACTCCTAATGACTAGATCCAAACTCTTTATCAAAAAGGTCTGTGAACCTCTGAAACTGTGTGAATTTTTGAATGAATGTGCACTTTTTCTGTAAGAAGTTCTGTAACTTTCATCATATTCTCAAAGATTTTAAACCAAGACACTCAAGCAGTTTGGAAGCACATACTACGAGTTTAATTTATGTTTGCTGAACAAACTACTTAATTTATTTATATATTCTGTCAATGTCCTCCAGCCAAAGAACCACTGGAAACACAGGTGTAGTTGAAGTTGGGTTTATTCCTTGGTGCAGAGAGGAAGAACATACACCATGAGGAATCATAAGTCGTCTCAGTAAGACTGTAGTAGAAAGAACCAATTACAGGATTTGGAATTTGATTCAGTGACTTGGCAGAGAGTCTATGATTAAGTTTCTCCATCAATCTTATCTATGGGAAAGAGAACAGCATAAGGATAAAGCTGTAATTAGTAAAGAAGTAGCAGTCACTCATTTTGGCTATGATAGGGGTGTTTCATGGATATTCTGTGGGTGGCAGATTGACCTTGTTTATGTCTGTGCTTAGACAAAATTATGAAGTAGTGTTGCTCTGTCTCATTTTATCATGGTCTCAGAGTAATCTGGTCTGAGGTTGTGTTCTATGAGATAATTTATGTCTCATAGGAGAATAATACAGCCTAGCTGTGAGTGCCAGACCAGCTTCTGAATGTCAGGGGCTGTTCTGTTTTCCTTTCTCATTTCCTAATAATGTAAAGACTTCTACAGTGTAAAGTAACTCAGTAAGGTGTTGGTAAAGCTTAAGAATTTACTGGGCTAATATTACTGTTGGAATCTAAAATAGAGAATTATATCTATGGTAAAATATACATGAGATTTTATATACACATAATGAATTTACATCCACATAATTAGGCATTTTAATCAGTATTTCTTCTTATACATTTCACAAATAGTTTCCTTTGGAAGGTCCATCAAGAAGTGGTTTTAATGGGGCTTCCCTGGTGGCACAGATGGTTGAGAGTCCGCCTGCCGATGCAGGGGACACGGCTTCGTGCCCCGGTCTGGGAAGATCCCACATGCCGCGGAGCGGCTGGGCCCATGAGCCATGGCCACTGAACCTGTGCGTCCGGAGCCTGTGCTCCGCAACGGGAGAGGGCACAGCAGTGAGAGGCCCGTGTACCGCAAAAAAAAAAAAAAAAAAAGTGGTTTTATTAACCACTACATAAAGTTTTACTATGTAAAGGTAGACATTGTATGGGTGTAAAATTTTAAAAAAAAATGTACGGCCAAAATAGGCATCTAATGACACATATCTTTTAAAAGCCCTTTTTTCAAACTAATAAATAAGAGTATATTGGAAAGTCCATGAATTTATATGTTTATATTTTCATTTTGTGATAATCTAAAGAAAAACAATGGTATTAAAAGTTTGGGGCTTCCCTGGTGGCACAGATGGTTGAGAGTCCGCCTGCCGATGCAGGGGACACGGCTTCGTGCCCCGGTCTGGGAAGATCCCACATGCCGCGGAGCGGCTGGGCCCATGAGCCATGGCCGCTGAGCCTGCGCGTCCGGAGCCTGTGCTCCGCAACGGGAGAGGCCACAACAGTGAGAGGCCCGCGTGCCGCAAAAACAAAAAACAAAAACAAACAAACAAAAAAGTTTGGATGACTATGTCATCACTAAGTACTACCAGGTGATATCTGTCCTCTTGTGTATCTCTAAAAGTAGAATCTTTTTTGTTCCAAGTGAAACCAGATGACATCGCAGGGCACTGTGATACTGAACCAGTACTAGTTGAACCAGAAGAAAATGGCTGGGAGAATTGAGTTCATCACATAGCTTACAGGCACACAATGATACAGGTACAAGAAACTCCGAAGAACCTGCATCTAGCTCAGGGAACAGCAGATTGTAGGCACTTCACAAAATCTGAAGAGGAGGGAGGAAGGAAGGAGACGTTTACTAGAATGTGAACAGAGATGGTGTTGGGTGATAGGACTAATTAGAAACTGCTGTTTTAATTACTTTATCTTTCTTTTTAACAGAGCTTACATTTCCTTTAATAATCACGTAAAATAAAATTATATAGTGAAAAATGTCCATATTGTTCAATATAATGCTACTGATGTGTTATTTTTATAATACTTGAGGCTCCTGATACTTTATAAAATGCTGTGAGACTTCTAGTTTCCAGTCTGACATGTAAAGAGCTTGGAAATTGTAATTCCCATCCTCACATCTAAAAAAAAAAAAAAGAACTGAACAAAGCGAAAATCAACAACTCTGCTTAGATCCACCAGAGAACTGAGACCATAGGGCAAACCACTGCCCTGAAAACTGAAGAAACTGAAGAATACAGAGAATCACAGCTTACTGGAGCAGAAGCTGCTGCTAGAGCCTGGAAGGACCACTTAAAGGACAATTCACTAATTTCTGGATACTGAGTTTGGTCTAACTTAAGAGATAAAAACTCCAGGGAGCCCAGCTTCAGGGGAAACCTCACATTTTTTGAGTTTTACCTTCAGGAGCCCCTCCACATTCTCAGGGTGAAGATCAGAGAAAAACCCCCCTTGTGCTTGTGGCAGTAGAAGGGAAAAATTAACCATTTTGAAGTAAGCCCAGAGCATTTCTTTTTCCTCAGCAACTGCCTGTCCCCAAAGAAAACTAACATATGTCAATCGCTTTCCTAAATGCCAGCAATGAAAAATTAGAATTTGAAATTAAACACATATCATTCACATTAGCACTCAAAAAAAGAAATATATTAGTATAAACCTCACAAAATATGTACAAGATCTACATGAGGAAAAATACAAACTCCGATGAATGAAATCAAAGAATATCTAAATAAACGGAGAGATAGTTCATGTTCATGGATAGGAGGACAAAATGTTGTTAAGATCTCAGTTCTTCCCATTTTGACCTATAGATTCAAATGCAACCCAATCAAAATCCTAGCTAGTTATTTTGTGCATACTGACAAACTGATTTTAAAGTTTATATGGAAAGACAAAAGACTCAAAATAACCAACAAAATAGTGAAGAAGAAGAACAAAGTTGGAGGACTGACACTACCTAACTTTAAAGACTTACTATAAAGCTGCAGTAATTAACACAATATGGTACTGGTGAAAAACAGACAAATCAATCAATGAAACAGAATAGGAAGCACAAAAATACACCCACATAAATACAGACAAATACAGATCTTTGACAAAGAAGCAAAAGCAATTCAATGGATAAATGATAGTTGTATTAGTTTGCTAGGACTGCCATTACAACATATCACAGACTGGATGGCTTAAACAATAGAAATTTATTTGTCACAGTTCTGGAGGCTAGAAGTCCAAGATCATGGCATCAGCAGGTCTGGTTTCTTTTGAGGCTTCTCTCCTTGGCTTGCAGATGGCAACTTTCTCACTGTGTCTTCATATGGTCATCTCTTGGTCTGTATATGTGTCTGGTGTTTGTAGTCCCTTTTTATAGGGATATCAGTCACACTGGATAAGAGCCCACTCTAACAACTCATTTTAACTTAATTACTTCTTTGAAAGCCCTATCTCTACAGTCACATTCTAAAGCACTGAGCTAAGGCTTCAACATATGAATTTGGGGGGCTAGGGGGGACACAATTCAGCCCATAACAATAGTCTTTTTGATAAATAATGCTGTAACAACTGGACATCTACATGCAAAAAGAAAAAAAATAACCTAGACAGACCCTACACCTTTCGCAAAAATTAATTCAAAATGGATTATAGACCTAAATATAAAACATAAAACTATAAACCTCCTAAAAGACAACATCAGAAAAAATTTAGGTGACCTTAGATTTGGCAGTGAGTTTACAGATACAACACCGAAAGCAGAACCCATGAAAGAAACAACTGATAAGCTGAACTTAATTAAAGTGTAAAACTTCTGTTCTGTGAAAGACACTGTTAAGAGAATGAAAAGACAAGCCCTTATTTCTGAATATATAAAGAACTCTTAAAACTCAACAATAAGAAAACACACAACCCAATTTAAGAGAAGGCAAAAGATCTGGACTGGGCTTCCATGGTGGTGCACTGGTTCAGAATCCGCCTGCCAATGCACGGGACACGGGTCCGAGCCCTGGTCCAGGAAGATCCCACATGCTGTGGAGTAAATAAGCCCATGCGCCACAACAGCTAAGCCTGTGCTCTAGAGACCGTGAGTCACAATTACTGAAGCCTGTGCACCTATAGCCCATGCTACGCAACAAGTGAAGCCACTGCAATGCGAAGCCCACACACTGCAACAAAGAGTAGCCCCCGCTCACCTCAACTAGAGAAAGCCCACGCGCAGCAATGAAGACCCAATGGAGCCAAAAATAAATAAATTTTTGTAAAACAAGGCAATAAAAAAAAGAAAAGATCTGAACTGATACCTCACCAACAAAGATATATGGATAGCAAGTAAACATAGAAAAAGACAATCAATATCACATATCATTAGGAAATTGAAAATTAAAACAATGAGCCACCACTATGCACCTGTTACACAGACAACACCAAATGCTGACAGGAATGTAAAGCAACAGGAATTCTCATTCATTGTTGGTGGGATGCAATATGGCACACCAATTTTGGAAGACAGTTTGATAGTTTCCTACAAAGCTTAACATAGTGTTACCATTCAATCCAGCAACTGTACTCCTGGATACTTATGCAAATGAGTTCAAGATGTATATCCACACAAAAACTTGCACATGAATATTTATACAAGCTTTATTCATAATTTCCAAAAATTGGAAGCAACCAAGATGTCTTTCAATAGGTCAATGGATAAACAAACTGTGGTACATCCATACAATGAATATTGTGGGGCAATAAAAAGATATATCCTATCAAGACACAAAAAGACATGCAGGACACTTAAACACATATTGCTAAGTAAAGAAGTCAGTCTGAAAAGCCTACATATTGTATGATTTCAACTATATGGTGTTCTGGAAAAGGCAACACTATAGAGACAGTAAAGAGATCAGTGGTTGCCAGGGATTTGAGGGGAGAGATGAATAGGTGGTGTACACGAGATCTTTAGGACAATGAAACTATTCTGTATGATACTTTAATGGTGGATACATGATATTATGCATTTGTCAAAAACTCTAGAACTGCTATGGACTCAACTGTGTTCTCCCAAACCCTAATCCCCAGTGTGACTGTTTTTGGACATAGGGCCTATAAGGAGGTAATTAAGGTTAAATGAGGTCATAAGAGTGGGGCCCTGCTATGATAGGATTAGTGTCCTTATAAGAAGAAACACAGAAAGCTCTCTCTCTCTCTCTCTCCTCAAGCACAAAGGAAAGATCATGTGGGCACTCAGAGAGAAGCCAGCCATCTACAAGCCAGGAAGAGCTCTCACCAGAAACAGAACCCTACTGGACCTTGATCTTGGACTTCCAGCCCACAGAATTGTGAGCAAATCAATTTTGGTGTTTTAGCCAACCAGTCTATGGTATTTTGTTACAGAAGGCTGAGCAGACTGATACAAACACAGAATGAACCCTAATGTAAACTATGAACTTTAGTAGCATATCAATATTGGTTCGTTAATTGTGATAAACTTACACTCACTAACAGAGATGTTAATAATAGTGAAAACTCAGTTGGAGAGGCAATGTGGATATGGATATATGGGAACTCTACTTTCTGCTCAATTTTCCTATAAACCCAACATCTGCTGTTTAAAAAAAAAAAAAAAAAGAAGTCTCTCAATTTGAGAAAAACACTTTGACAGAGAACTTTTGTGATTTTTACTATATAGTATGTGTTTCATAAATGTTAGGATCTGACCGTGCTCTATAGCTATAAATATATCACCAGAGATTGATAGCTGTGTATGTTCATCAGAAGTTTTCATCTTTTGGGACTTCCCTGGTGGTCCAGTGGTTAAGAATCCGCCTTCCAATGCAGGGGATGCAGGTTCAATCCCTGGTCAGGGAACTAACATCCCACAGGCTGCGGGGCAACTAAGCCTGCATGCTGCAACCACAGAGCCCCTGTGCTCTGGAGCCTGGGCACCACAACTAGAGAGAAGCGCAACCGCCACAATGAAGAGTCCGTGCACTGCAATGAAAGATCCCGTCTGCCACAACTAACACCTGACGCAGCCAAAAATAAAACTAAATAAATAATTTTTTTTAAGTTTTCATCTTTTTGGGAATTCCCTGGAAGTCCAGTGGTTAGGACTTGGCATTTTCACTTCCCAGGGCCCAGGTTCGATCCCCAGTCAGGGAACTAAGATCCGCAAGCCACATGGCACAGCCAAGGAAGTTTTCATCTTTTTGGTCTTTAATGAAAATGTAGTTTTGCTGACAAGGAGGAAACTGCTAAAATATTTGTTTTAAAATATTAGGCTTCTGGGACTTCCCTGGTGGTGCAGTGGCTAATAATCCGCCTGCCAATGCAGGGGACACGGGTTTGATCCCTGGTCCAGGAAGATCCCACATGCTGCAGAGCAACTAAGCCCATGCACCACAACTACTGAGCCTGCGCTCTAGAGCCCACGAGCCACAACTACTGAGCCCACGTGCCACAACTACTGAAGCCCACACGCCTAGAGCCCATGCTCCGCAACAAGAGAAGCCACCTCAATGAGAAGCCCGTGCACCACAATGAAGAGTAGCCCCCGCTTGCCGCAACTAGAGAAAGCCCACGCTCAGCAACAAAGACCCAATGCAGCCAAAAATAAAATATAAATAGGGTGGGAGGGAGGGAGACGCAAGAGGGAAGAAATATGGGGACATATGTATATGTATAACTGACTCATTTTGTTATAAAGCAGAAACTAACACACCATTGTAAAGCAATTGTACTCCAATAAAGATGTTAAATAAATAAATAGGCTTAAACATTTTTTAAGATAATAATAAAAATAAATAAAGCTTTCAGCCTGCACAAAAAAATAAAAATAAAATAAAATATAAATATCTTTTTAAAAATTTTTCTTTAAAAAAAAAATTAGGGTTCAATCTGAAACAGAACCACAGCCCCTGAACCTTCTACCTCATAAAGAATTATCCAGTCCAAACCCTACGGGTTTCTCAACCTCCAAAATTAACATTTTGCACCGGATAATTCTATGTGTGTGTGTTGGGGTCAGGGGGGTGGCGCACAAGGGCCACAGGGTGCTGACCTGCACGTAGTAGGATGTTTAGCCATGTACCTGAACTCTGTCAACTAGATGCCAGTAGCAACCCTCATGCCTGCCTCCCTACCCCTCCCACCTCCTCACTTCTGTCACGATAAGACATCTCCAAAGATCACCAAGTTTCCTATGCGGGTGAAAATTGCCCTCAGTTGGGAATTCACTGGCATCCAGCAGTTAGAACTCCACGCTACCACTGCAGCGGAGGCATGGACTTGATCCCTGGTCGGGGAACTAAACTAAGATTCCGCAAGCTGTGCGTGACCAAAAAAAAAAAATTACCCTCAACTGTGAACAACTTGTATGAAGGGATTTGATACAGGGATTGTGGAAGCTGTGGCACCGTAAGGTTGGGGTCTCCAACTCTGATGAAGGAGCTTGAAGTCCCCAGGGTAGTCAGGAAGGGAAGATGGACATAGAGTAGGGATGAACAAGACGGAACTGGAACTCACCAGCCTGAGCTGGATTCCCACAAAGAGGGACTGACACCCAGGTTTCTTCTTGCTGCCTCTGGTGTTGGTGACAGGGGTATCCTACAGAAGCTGGGGCTCTTGGTTGCAGAACTAAACACACACCTTGCCCAAGAGTCAGAGGAACTGAAAGAAGACCTGGGGGAAGGTGGAGCAGTTGGTTTCAACAATGTGAACCAGAGGATAAGCAGCAATGTCTGTGAGCTACCAAACGGTTACTGCTTCACTTCCACCCTACCAGTCTTGAGCAAGAATCTCTCCTGTGGCTTACCCTAACCGAAAATACCTAGGGAAACAGTTCAGCCTCATCAGCACATTACAAAACCATTGCAAATACTCTCCTTTTAATGTAGTAAAATGAAAGTGTTCAAAACTGGTCAAGTAAGCTCATCATAGACTTTATTTTCAAATGAACTTCAAAGAAAAATATAGAAATACACTGGTGAATCTACAGGGACCTTCAACTAATTATACATTTTCCCCCAAATATTAACTCCATTCAGTTTATAATCATATTCTGCCTCAGATGTTACCTGCTCTGTGGCCATATATAAATCAGTCTTCTAAAATCAATTGAAAACTTGATCTAATATCTGTGGAATATTTATAATTTATAGCTACAGAGGCCAGATGTTAATGATAAGGAGAACTAATAACAAAATATAATCTAAATGAACCTCTAATCTGCTCCCAACCTCCCCCTTCTCTGCTAAGTATCTAATTTTATCTCTTCAAGACAGGGTAATCTTAAATGGCCTGTATTTACATAATGCATTTGCTATAGATGTTTTCATTCCCAACTAATTAGTTTAGAATCCATCTGCTAGAGTCTGAAGGTGTCCTTGCTGGGGCTGGTTATATAGACCCTTCCCTATAAATGATCACGTTGATTAGGAAAGATGAAGTGTATCCTCTCTCTAATATAGAAAATCTAGATAATTTAGAATGTTTTCTCACAATAGCCTATTTATAACATTAAAAAATAAGACAAAAACCCTGCAAATAACAGCACAATCTCTCCTGCTTCCCCTTTGTTAGGTTTCCAAGAATATGAGGTGGGGGGGCTTAACTGGGAAACAACTTAGAGGATATTATCACATTGGTTCAACAAAGTCTTTGTGAAGATATCCCTTTCTGCATCAGGGTTGGACTGGGCACTGCCTGACTCCAACTGGCTGGACACCCATGGAGTAAATCATACCACCTCTAAGATCCTATGAGCCAAACATTTCTGCTCCTGTGCTATACCAGAGCCTTAAAAGGGTCTTGGCCACCAGAGGGTGTGTGTTCTGAGATCAGCAACATATTTTAAAGTGATACAGATACTCTCTCTATCAAGGAGATCATATCATTTATCTATCCCCCAGTGAGATTGCAAACTTCCATATAAAAGTATAAAAAGAATTTCGAATTTATATGTTTCATCTCCTTAACTGCAGGAAGTCATTTCTCCTCAAGAATTTTCGGGAAGAATCAGGGGTGTTTTCACTAGCCAGTGGGTCTGCCGTTATTTACAGCTAGCCACTACAAATAGGCCAAAACCCCACAGCTTCAAGCCTCAAAAATCTCTCAGAGGCATCACTCTGAGATGGAACTCTTCTCCTAACACATGTGCTCCAAACTGGGTAATCAGTCAGTTGTCAGGCTCCCAAGAGATGGCACTGATGCTTGTGCAACATGTAAAGACTATTCTTTCTGTATTATACTCAGAGAAAGTGTCCCACAATAAACTTGCTTGAGTCCTAAAGTCAGCAATTTGTTGCAATTATTAACACATACACTTTCTCCTGGGATGCACAAACCAAGGTTTGACCTCTGCATTGTTGCTGGAACCTCTTCAAGATGGAGTGCTGTTCCTGAGCATGACCTAACCTGCCAGACATCCTCCTGTCTTCCAATGAATTCTTTCTCACGGTTTTGGTCATGCTCTCAAAAGTCTAAGACTTCCACTGAGGTCCTCACCCTCGATTTGCCCAAAATGTCTGTCTGAACCCTTATTGAATGGTGGGGTTTCCATCTTTTCCCCCAGAAAGAACTCAGCTTACGTAAATAGTTCAAAGGTGAGGAGGTGTGTCTCCTAATTCCACCCAACAGAGTCCGTTTAAAACCCAGATAACAAGGTCTCCGTCCGAGGCCTCCGTCGCTGCGAGGCTCGCGGCTTCCCTCCTGTCTCTTTAAATGGTGGGGCCAATGGGCCGCCCCGGAAGCTGCTACGGGGGCGGCCCCGCGCGCCGCTATTGAAGGGTGAACCAAGATGGCAGCGGCTTTGGCTCTGTGAGTTAGACGGAAGAGGCGACGAAAGAGGCGGCGGCGGCGGAAGGAAAGGGACTCCCAGTAGCCAAGAGCGCTCGTGCGCCAGGGGGCTCTCGGAGTCTCCCGCGTAGTGGTGGCAGCTGCAGCAGGACCAGGTGCCAGTCGGCTTCGGACGTTTGAAGCAGGGGAGCGGAGCGCAGTCCCGGCTGCGGAGGCAGGGCCAGGTATAAGGAAGGAAAACATGGCGGCAGCGGCCTGAGGAGGAGGCGGCGCGGGAAGCAGCTTCACAGAGATCATGGCGGAGGCGGGAGCAGGGCAGTGAACGGCGCCGCGAGTTCCTAGCGCGGCAGGGCGGGAGGCTGCAAAGCGCTGCGCAGCCCCCTCGGGGCGGCCGGCCTCGCCGGGCCTGGACAATAGCGCCGAGGAGCCGGAGGCGAGGAAAGGCGGGGGCCAGAGCTCAGGCCAGGCGGCGGGCCATGAGGGCGGCAGCGCGGCCCCGGGGCGGCCAGCGGTGGCAGTGAGGCCGGGGAGCCCTCCGCTCGTGGGCTCCTCTCGCCTCGGCTCCCGCCTTCCCCGGACCCCCTTCCCGGGCGACTCCGGCGGGGCCTTTGCCCTGGCCCCCGGGCGGCACGATGACCGACACCTGGCGGCGGGTGAAGGTTTACACACTCAACGAGGACCGGCAGTGGGACGACCGGGGCACCGGGCATGTGTCGTCAGGCTACGTGGAGCGGCTGAAGGGCATGTCCCTGCTTGTCAGGGCCGAGAGCGACGGTTCTCTACTTTTAGAGTCCAAACTAAATACTAATACTGTATACCAGAAACAACAGGACACTTTGATTGTGTGGTCTGAAGCAGAAAATTATGACTTGGCCCTTAGCTTTCAAGAAAAAGCTGGATGTGATGAAATTTGGGAGAAAATATGTCAGGTTCAAGGAAAGGACCCATCAGTGGACATCACTCAGGACCTTGTAGATGAGTCTGAAGAGGAGCGTTTCGATGATATGTCATCGCCAGGTTTAGAATTGCCATCTTGTGAATTAAGTCGCCTTGAGGAAATTGCAGAACTTGTGGCAGCATCTTTACCTTCCCCCTTGCGTCGTGAAAAACTTGCACTAGCACTGGGAAATGAGGATTACATTAAAAAGCTCTTAGAGCTTTTTCATGTGTGTGAGGATTTGGAAAATATTGAAGGACTGCACCACTTGTATGAAATTATCAAAGGCATCTTCCTCTTGAATCGAACTGCTCTTTTTGAAGTTATGTTCTCTGAGGAATGTATAATGGACGTCATTGGATGCTTAGAATATGATCCTGCTTTATCACAACCACGAAAACATAGGGAATTTCTAACAAAAACTGCCAAGTTTAAAGAAGTGATTCCCATATCAGATCCTGAGCTGAAACAAAAAATTCATCAGACATACAGAGTTCAGTATATACAAGACATGGTTCTACCTACTCCTTCAGTCTTTGAAGAAAATATGTTATCAACACTTCACTCTTTTATCTTTTTCAATAAGGTAGAAATTGTTGGTATGTTACAGGAAGATGAAAAATTTCTGACAGATTTGTTTGCACAGCTAACAGATGAAGCAACAGATGAGGAAAAAAGACAGGAATTGGTTAACTTTTTAAAAGAATTTTGTGCATTCTCCCAAATGCTACAACCTCAAAACAGAGATGCTTTTTTCAAGACTTTGTCAAACATGGGTATATTACCAGCTTTAGAAGTCATCCTTGGCATGGATGATACACAGGTGCGAAGTGCTGCTACTGATATATTATTATACTTGGTTGAATATAATCTATCCATGGTACGAGAGTTTGTCATGCAGGAGGCACAACAGAATGATGATGATATTTTGCTCATCAACCTCATTATAGAACATATGATTTGTGATACAGACCCTGAACATGGAGGAGCAGTCCAGCTTATGGGTCTCCTTCGAACATTAGTTGACCCAGAAAACATGTTAGCTACTGCCAATAAAACAGAAAAGACTGAATTTCTGGGTTTCTTCTACAAGCACTGTATGCATGTCCTTACTGCTCCCTTACTGGCAAATACAACAGAAGACAAACCTAGCAAAGATGATTTTCAGACTGCCCAGTTGTTGGCACTTGTATTGGAATTGTTAAGATTTTGTGTGGAGCACCATACCTACCACATAAAGAACTACATTATTAATAAGGACATTCTCCGGAGAGTGTTAGTTCTTACGGCCTCGAAGCATGCTTTCTTGGCATTGTGTGCTCTTCGTTTTAAGAGAAAGATTATTGGATTAAAAGATGAGTTTTACAACCGCTATATAATGAAAAGTTTTTTGTTTGAACCAGTAGTCAAAGCATTTCTCAACAATGGATCCCGCTACAATCTGATGAACTCTGCCATAATAGAAATGTTTGAATTTATTAGAGTGGAAAATATAAAATCATTAATTGATCATGTAATTGAAATTTACTGGAAAGCATTGGAAGATGTAGATTATGTACAAACATTTAAAGGATTGAAACTGAGATTTGAACAACAAAGAGAAAGGCAAGATAATCCCAAACTTGACAGTATGCGTTCCATTTTGAGGAATCATAGATATCGAAGAGACGTCAGAACAACAGAAGATGAAGAGGAGATGTGGTTCAACACAGATGAAGATGACATGGAAGATGGAGAAGCTGTCATGTCTCCATCTGACAAAACTAAGAATGATGATGACATTATGGATCCAATAAGTAAATTCATGGAGAGGAAGAAATTAAAAGAAAGTGAGGAAAAGGAGGTGCTTCTGAAAACGAATCTTTCTGGTCGGCAGAGCCCAAGTTTCAAGCTTTCCCTTTCTAGTGGAACAAAAACTACCCTCTCCAGCCAGTCACCTGCAACAAATCTGCCTGGTTCTCCAGGCTCACCTGGATCCCCAGGATCTCCAGGCTCTCCTGGATCCATCCCTAAAAATACATTTCAGACAGCAGCTATTACTACCAAGGGAGGCCTCGTGGGTCTGGTAGATTATCCTGATGATGATGAGGATGATGATGAGGATGAAGACAAGGAAGACACGCTCCCTTTGTCAAAGAAAGCAAAGTTTGAGTCATAATGGCAACTGCCTGTGATCAGTACCTGTTGAGAAAACTGGTTCTCTACCCCTCCCCACTACAAAATCTATAACAAAGCAGTGGCCTCTTGTGAATGACAGCTCAGCTCGCACACTTGACTTCTGCTCATCAAGTGCCAATTCAGTGGAGCAGGAGGAGGGGATAATTATACATTTAGGGGGAAGACTTACACCTTCGAGGTCTAAGCTTGGACCACACATTGCCCTTTTCTCAGGGAAGGAAATGGAAACGAAAAGCCAACAGGGCAGGGGTTTTGAAAGTGGAACTCTGGATTGACTGGTCAGTTGCTACAATCAGAATATGCTTTCTTGGACCATGTTTAAGACTCAGAAGAATAGGCTTTTCTGCCCTAATTCTTCACTAGTTAAGAATGCCAGCAGTTTCTTTGTATAAAGAGACCTGCCTTTAAAATCGTACATTTTGAACATTTTAGTCAAGCTACAGCAGGTTTGGAAAAACCTCTTTGGGGGAGGGGCGAATATGAAGTTTCCTCTTTTTTATCTATTCCCTTTGCCCTTCAAACTGCAGATTTTTTTTTTAAGTGGGGATTTGTCCCTACTTGATTAAAGATTGAGTGGAATTCTAGATGTGGTCATTTGTGTCATAATTTTTTTGTTTCATTTTGTTTTTGATTTTTTTTTTTCTCCTGAGTGTATGCTTAGTTGTTGAGTATATATATTTGGGACCATTAAAAACTTTTTTGATGTAATATAACCTAACATTGTGCTGGTAAAAAACAAAACAAAAAAAACCCAGATAACACAACTTGCTACCCTTCTTTTTATTTCTAACACTTTTCTCCAACAGGCGTCAATAACAGAGATGCATAAACTGAATCTAGGTTATTGTTAAGGAATTATTTTAGACATAAATATGGAATATCCTGGTGGTATGGTCATTTTAACAATATTAATTCTACCAACCCACAAACATGGTATATCTTTCCATCTGTTTGTGTCATCTTCACTTTCTTTCATCGGTGTCTTGTAGGTTTCTGAATACAGGTCTTTTACCTGCTTAGGTAGGTTTATTCCTAGGTATTTTATACTTTTTGATGTGATGGTAAATGGGATTGTTTCCTTAATTTCTCTTTCTGATAGTTTGTTAGTGTATAGAAATGGAACAGATTTCTATATATTTATTTTGTATCCTGCAACTTTAGAAAATTCATTGATGAGCTCTAGTAGTTTTCTGATGGCGTCTTTAGAATTTTCTATGTAGAGTATTATGTCATTTGCAAGCAGTGACAATTTTACTTCATCCTTTCCAATTTTGATTCCTTTTATTTCTTTTACTTGCCTAATTGTTGTGGCTAGGATTTCCAATACTATGTTGAATAAAAGTGGCGAGAGTGGGTATCCTTGTCTTGTTCGTGATCTTAGAGGAAATGCTTTCAGCTTTCACCACTGAGTATAACGCTAGCTGTGGGTTTGTCATATATGGCCTTTATTATGTTGAAATATGTTCCCTCTATGCCCACTTTCTGGAGAGTTTTTATCATAAATCGATGTTGAATTCTGTCAGAAGCTTTTTCTGCATCTACTGAGATGATCACATAGTTTTTATTCTTCAATTTGTTAATGTGGTGTATCACATTGATTGCTTTGTGAATATTGAAAGATCCTTGCATCCCTGGGATAAATTCCACTTGATCATGTTGTAGGATCCTTTTAGTGTATTGTTGCATTCAGTTTGCAAGTATTTTGTTGAGGATTTTTGCACCTACGTTCATCAGTGATATTGGCATGTAACTTTTGGGGGGGGGGCATGTAATTTTTTGTGTGTGATACCTTTGTCTGATTTTGGTATCTGGGTGGGTGATGCTGGCCTCATAGAATGAATTCGAAAGTGCTCCTTCCTCTGCAGTGTTTTGCAGGAGTTGCAAAAGGATAGGTGTTAACTCTAAATGTTTGGTAGAATTCACCTGTGAACCATCTAGTCTTGGACTTTGTTTACTGGGAGTTTTTAAATTACTGATTCAATTTCATTACTTGTAATTGGTCTGCTCATATTTTCTATTTCTTCCTGGTTCAGTCTTGGGAGATTGTACCTTTCTAAGAATTTGTCCATTTCTTCTAGGTTGTCTAGAAGACAACATACAGTTGTCGGTAGTAGTCTCATATAATCCTTTGTATTTCTGTGGTTTTGATTGTAACTGCTTTTTTTTTTTTTTTTTTTTTTTTTTTTTGCGCGGTACGCGGGCCTCTCGCTGCTGCAGCCCCTCCCATTGCGGAGCACAGGCTCCGGACGCGCAGGCTCAGCGGCCATGGCTCTCGGGCCCAGCCGCTCCGCAGCATGTGGGATCTTCCCGGACCGGGGCACGAACCCGCATCCCCTGCATCGGCAGGCGGACTCTCAACCACTGCGCCACCAGGGAAGCCCTGTAACTGCTTTTTTATCTCTGATTTTATTGATTTGGGCCCTCTCCCATTTTTTGTTGAAGAGTCCGGCTAAAGGTTTATCAAATTTGTTTATCTTTTCAAAGAACCAGCTTTTAGTTTCATTGATATTCTCTATTTTTTTTTTTTAGTCTCTATTCATTTCTTTCTGCTCTGATCTTTATGATTTCTTTCCTTCTACTAAATTTGGGTTTTGTTTCTTCTTCTTTCTCTAGTTCTTTTAGGTGAAAGGTTATGTTCTATAATTGAGATTCTTCTTGTTTCCTGAGGTAAGCTTGTTATCACTGTAAACGTCCCTTTTAGAACTACTTTTACTACATCCATAGGTTTTAGATTATCCTGTTCTTTTATTTGTCTCTAGATTTTTTTTATTTCCTCTTTGATTTCTTCAGTCATCCATTGGTTGTTTAGTAACATATTGTTTAGCCTTCACTTGTTTGTGTTTTTTGCAATTTTTTTCTTGTAGTTTATTTCTAGTCTCATAGCATTGTGGTCAGAAAAGATGTTTGATATGATTTCGATTTTCTTAAATTTACCAGCACTTGTTTTCTTGCTCTGTGATCTATCCTGGAGAATTTTCCATGTGCATTTGAACGGGATGTGTATTTGGCTGCTTTTGGATAGTGCTCTATGTCAATTAAGTCCATTTGGTCTAATGTATCATTTAAGCTAGTGTTTCCTTATTGATTTTTTGTCTGAATAATCTGTCCATTGATGTAAGTGAGGTGTTAAAGTTCCCCACTATTTTTGTGTTACCATTGATTTCTCCTTTTATGTACATTAATATTAGTCATATATATTTAGGGTCTCCTATGTTGGGTGCATAAATATTTACAATTGTTATATCTTCTTCTTGGATTGATCCCTTCATCATTATGTAGTGTACTTCTTTGTCTCTTGCCTTTATTTTAAAGTCGATTTTGTTTGATGTAAGTATTACTACTCTGGCTTTCTTTTGATTTCCATTTGCATGGAATACCTTTTTCCATCCCCTCACTTTCATTCTATGTGTGTCTTTAGATCTGAAGAGAGTCTCTTGTAGGCAACATATATATAGGTCTTCTTTTTGCATCCAGTCAGTCACTCTGTATCTTTTGATTGGAACATTTGTTCCGTTTACACGTAAGGTAATTACTGATATATATGTTCTTATTGCCATTTTGTTAATTGTTTGGGGGTGGTTTTAGTAGTTCCCTTTTTTTTTCTTTTCCTTTGTTCTCTTGTGATTTGATGATTATCTTTAGTGTTAAGTTTGGATTCCTTTTTCTTTTTGTATTTTTTTTAACATCTTTATTGGAGTATAATTGCTTTACAACAGTGTGTTAGTTTCTGCTTTATAACAAAGTGAATCAGCTATACATATACATATGTCCCCATATCTCCTCCCTCTTGCGTCTCCCTCCCACCCTCCCTACCCCACCCCTCTAGGTGGTCACAAAGCACTGAGCTGATCTCCCTGTGCTATGCGGCTGCTCCCACTAGCTATTTTACATTTGGTACTATATATAAGTCCATGCCACTCTCTCACTTCGTCCCAGCTTACTCTTCCCCCTCCCCATGTCCTCAAGTCCATTCTCTACATCTGCGTCTTTATTCCTGTCCTGCCCCTAGGTTCTTCATAACCATTTTTTTTTTAGATTACATATATATATATGTGTTAGCATATGGTATTTGTTTTTCTCTTTCTGACTTACTTCACTCTGTATAACAGACTCTAGGTCCATCCACCTCACTACAAATAACTCAATTTCATTTCTTTTTATGTCTGAGTAATAGTCCATTGTATATATGTACCACACCTTCTTTATCCATTCATCTGTCAGTGAACACTTAGGTTGCTTCCATATCCTGGCTATTGTAATAGAGCTGCAGTGAACATTGTGGTACATGACTCTTTCTGAATTATGGTTTTCTCAGGGTATATGCCCAGTAGTGGGATTGCTAGGTCATATGGTAGTTCTATTTTTAGTTTTTTAAGGAACCTCCATACTGTTCTCCATAGTGGCTGTATATTCCCACCAACAGTCCATTTTCTCCACACCCTCCCCAGAATTTACTGTTTGTAGATTTTTTGGTGAGAGCCATTCTGACCGTTGTGAGGTGATACCTCATTGTGGTTTTGATTTGCATTTCTCTAAAGATTAGTGATGTTGAGCATCCTTTCATGTGTTTGTTGGCAATCTGCACATCTTTGGAGAAATGTCTGTTTAGATCTTCTGCCCATTTTTGGATTGGGTTGTTTGTTTTTGTTTTTTTGATATTTAGCTGCATGAGCTGCTTGTATATTTTGGAGATTAATCCTTTGTCAGTTGCAAATATCTTCTTTGCAAATATCTTCGTCTGCAAGTATCTTCTCCCATTTTTGTGTGTATTTCTATTATAGAGTTTTGGTTTATTGTTGCATGAGGATTTTATAGATATAGAAGATATGATATATATGATATGATATATGATTGATATATGAAGATATGATATATGATTGTTTTAAGTTGCTGATCTCCAAATTTCTAATGCATTTTTAAAACCCTGCATTTGTACTCTCCTCCCTTCATGATTACTGTTTGTTTGGTTTTTTAAATTAATTAATTTATTTATTTATCTTTGTCTGGGTTGGATCCTTATTGCTGCACACAGGCTTTCTCTAGTTGCAGCGAGCGGGGCTACTCTTCGTTGTGGTGCGCGGGCTTCTCATTGCGATGGTTTCTCTTATTGCAGAGCATGGGCTCTAGGCACACGGGTTTCAATATTGTGGCATGCGGGCTCAGTAGTTGTGGCTCGCGGGCTCTAGAGCACAGGCTCAGTAGTTGTGGTGCACAGGCCTTGTTGCTTCGTGGCATGTGGGATCTTCCCAGACAAGGGCTCAAACCCGTGTCCCCTGCATTGGCAGGCAGATTCTTAACCACTGTGCCACCAGGGAAGTCCCATGATTACTGTTTTTGACGTCATATTTTACATCTGTTTCAGGTATCTATGAACGGCTTATTGTGGATATGATTTTACTTCTTTTGCCTTTTAACCTCCCTACTAGCTTTGTGCGTAGATGATCTACTGCCTTTACTGTATGTTTGCCTTTACCAGTGAACTTTTTCATTTCATAATTTTTTTTAATTGAAGTATAGTTGATTTACAATGTTGTGTTAGTTTTATTTCACAATTTTCTTGTTTCTAGTTATGGCCTTTTCTTTTTGCCTAGAAAAGTTCCTTTAACCTTTGTTGTAAAGCTGGTTTGGTGGTGCTGAATTCTTTTAGCTTTTGCTTGTCTGTAAAGCTTTTGATCTCTTTTTCAAATGTGAATGAGAGCCTTGCTGGGTAGAGTATCTTTGGTTGTAGTATTTTCTCTCTCATCACTTTAAATATATCATGCCACTCCCTTCCGGCCTGCAGGGTTTCTGCTGAAAAATCAGCTGAAGCCTTATGGGAGTTTCCTTGTATATTATTTGTTGCTTTTCCTTTGCCACTTTTAATTTTCTCCCTTTATCTTTAATTTTGTCATTTTAATTACAGTGTTCCACTTTGGGTTCACCCTGTATGGGACTCTCTGTATTTCCTGGATTAGGCTGACTGTTTCCTTTCCCAGCTTAGGGAATTTTTCAATTTAGTTACATTTCTCACTTACCCTGGAGAAGTAGCCTTCTGTAGGAGACATCCTATGCATACTAGCAGCTCACTCCCCTCTCATCACCCAAGCTATATGCTCTAGGGGCTCCTGTTATGAGGGCTGCATGGATCCTCTGTTGTGGCAGGCTGAGTATGTGGCTGATGTGGTAGGCTTGGTTGGCCCCCAGTTCAGTTGGTTGCAAGGCCCCGCCTTGTGCTGAAGCTCCTGGTTACTAGTTTGGGGGGCTGGGTTATGAGGCAGGTGACTGCAGAACCCTGGGGGGCCTTGGGGATAGTGCTGGCTTACTGATGAGCAGAGTCAGGTCCAAAAGACTCCAGGGCTGTTGCCCACCCACTAGTGGGTGAAGCCAGGTCCTGGGGTTAGTACCAGACTACTGGCAGGCAGAGCTGGATCCTGGAGTCTGGCTGTAGGGCTCAGGGATCCCAGAGCTGGTTTCAGATTGCTGGGGGGGTGGTTCCTGACACAGTTGGGTACAGGGTCTGAGGTGTCCCAAAGGTTGTGTTAGCCTGCTACTGGGCAGGGCCAGGTCAGCTGTAGGCAGGCTGGGTCCACAGGCTGCAGGATCGTAGGTCTCTTGCATCTTGTGTCTGCCCCCTGGTGGGTGAGGCTGCTCTAGATGCTACTGCAGCCTTCCTGGAGGACAGGACCAGTGCCTGCTCACCGGTGGGTGGAGCAGCCTCATGGCCCTCTGATGGGCAGGGCCATGTCTAGAGGTGTGTCTAGAGGCGGCTATAAGCTCAGGAAGTCTTTAAGCAGGCTGTTTGCTGATGGGTGGAGCTGTCTACCCAGACAGTTAGTTGTTTGGCCTAAGGCATCCCAGCACTGGAGCCTACAGGTCTTGGCACTAATGAGCTGGAGGGAGGATCCCACAATGGCATCCACCCAAACCGGTACCCCATGTGGTAAAAGGAGCTCCCAAGTATGACTGACACGAGTGTCCCCAGGGCGAGCCACAGCCACCCCCACCCTCCACTTCTCCAGGAGGCTCTCCAAGACCAAAAGGTAGGTCTGGCCCAGGCTCCTATCAAATCACTGCTTTTGCCCTGGGTCCCAGTATATGTGAGATTTCGCACGCTCCATTTAAGTGTGAAGTCTCTACTTCCCCCAGTCCTTTGGGACTCCCAAAATTAAGCCCCGCTGGCCTTCAAATACACATGCCCTGGGGGCTTGTCTTCCCAGTTCAGGACCCCCAGGCTGGGGAGCCTGATGAGGGGCTAAGAGCTTTCACTCCTGTGAAAGAACCTCTGCAATATAACTATTCTCCATTGTGTGGATCGCCCACCCAGGAATATGGGGCTTGCTTACATCACAAGTCTGCCTCTCCTACTTGTCATACTGTGATGTCTTTCATTGATGGTTGTTCTGCAAATAGTTGGGATTTTGGTGTGTTCATGAGAGGAGGTGAGCTCAAGTCTTTCCACTGTGTCATCTTAGCCAAACTCCCTCAATACGTTCTTTAAAATACAGTACACCTGTTGCCCAAAAAACAAAAACACAACAAAGAGTAGATGTTTAATGATGTTGATTTCTTGTGTGATGATTGGAAACCTCATTTCAATAATTTAATAATAAAATGATAATTACATTTCAAAATAATGAAGATCTTGGAAAGACTCATTAAAAAATGAAATATTTTTAGCATAGCAAGTATGCATATTTTTATATTCTATGTGTGAATATCATTTTATGATATTAACATATCAAGAATCTCTGTATTTGCATAAACAGAATCACCAATCCCAGTTCTGCAAGATAATAAACAGTTTACTGAATTTAAAATTCCAATTTGTAGGACTAACTTTTATTTCAGTGATAATTGCTCTCAAATCAATGACTGCAACATCACTGCTTTAAAGAATGGGGCATGAGTGCCCTCTTGTGATAGAATAAGCATTTAAATGAATTTGTAAATATCTTTCAGTTGCATATGAAGTAATTTGAACTGAGTCATTTCACAAACACAAAATGCCCTCTATTGCTAGACCAATTTGTACCAGTGCTTTTAAGTGTGGAAATAACAAATACCTGAAGAACTTGATTAATGTTAATAGACAATATGAATAAGTCACGTAAAAATGCTATTCCTTCAAGTATTTTGGTAGCTCCAATAAAAGTCAAATATGACAGAGGCTCTTTCAACTGATCATCACTTAACTGTCTCGCAAATGCTCTCCATTCCTGCTTAGCAGCTAGACGTGCTCCCAGAACATGAGGAAGTCTCAGGACCTTGCAGGTAGGCTCCTGTATGCTTCACCTCTCTAGCTCCCAACGGGTGGAGTGTCTACTTTCCAAGAGTCAGTTGTTTGATCCTAAACCTACTTATATCAATTGTATTTGTACTCAAATTATGTAAATAAATTAAATAATATGGAAAATAGTTTATTAAAAGAAAAGAACGTGTTTTTAGATAAAACAAAACTAAGTTGGATGCTTTGAAATGACTTCAGAAAATGTAATCAGGGAAAAACTTTCTGAGATTGTACATGGGTAAGAAAACTAAAAAAATCAAGAATAGAAGTCATAAAAATCTAAAAGAATTATAAATACAGTAGCATCAAAACATCAGCAGGCTACTTAAAAAATAGTTTTTAATAAAAGCCTTAGCCTAAAATCAAAAGGCTGGTAAAAATATTCCTTTTCATATTTTATACTAAAATATTTTAGGTACATATGATCTTTTGAATGATTCTCTACTTTAATTGGCTCTTCTGATTCAATGAGTCTGAAGGGTACTTTTTCCCCCATCTGCTCACACTTTATATATATTTAGTTAAAAACTTGTATGAAATGTGGATCTGGCCAGATTCTAAAATGAAATTGGGTCTGTGTGACCTGAAATACAGGAAATCTGTCCCTGGTTAAAAATTAAACCATAATTTGGGACTTCTCTGGTGGCGCATTGGTTAAGAATCCAACTGCCAATGCAAGGGGACATGGGTTCAAGCCCTGATCCAGGAAGATCCCACATGCCACAGAGCAACTAAGCCTGTGCACACCAACTACTGAGCCTGCACTCTAAAGCCCGTGAGCCATCTTTTTGGACCCACCTCCTAGAGAAATGGCAATAAAAAGGAAAATAAACAAATGGGACCTAATGAAACTTAAAAGCTTTTGCACAGCAAAGGAAACCATAAACAAGATGAAAAGACAACCTCAGAATGGGAGAAAATACTCGCAAATGAAGCAACTGACAAAGGATTAATCTCCAAAATTTACAAGCAGCTCATGCAGCTCAATATCAAAAAAAAAAAACAACCCAATCCAAAAATGGGCAGAAGACCTAAATACACATTTCTCCAAAGAAAATGTACAGATTGCCAACAAACACATGAAAGGATGCTCAACATCACTAATCTTTAGAGAAATGCAAATCAAAACCACAATGAGGTATCACCTCACAACGGTCAGAATGGCCATCATCAAAAAATCTACAAACAATAAATGCTAGAGAGGGTGTGGAGAAAAGGGAACCCTCTTTCACCATTGGTGGGAATGTAAATTGATACAGCCACTATGGAGAACAGCACAGAGGTTCCTTAAAAAACTAAAAATAGAACTACCATATGACCCAGCAATCCCACTACTGGGCATATACCCTGAGAAAACCATAATTCAAAAAGAGTCATGTACCACAATGTTTATTGCAGCTCTATTTACAATAGCCAGGACATGGAAGCAACCTAAGTGTCCATTGACAGATGAATGGATAAAGAAGGTGTGGCACATATATACAATGGACTATTAGCCATAAAAAGAAACGAAATTGAGTTATTTTTAGTGAGGTGGATGGACCTAGAGTCTGTCATACAGAGGAAGTAAGTCAGAAAGAGCAAAACAAATACCATATGCTAACACATACATATATGGAATCTAAAAAAAAAAAAAGGTTATAAAGGACCTAGGGGCAGGACAGGAATAAAGATGCAGACGTAGAGAATGGACTTGAGGACACGGGGAGGGGGAAGGGTAAGCTGGGACGAAGTGAGAGAGTGGCATGGACTTATATACACTACCAAATGTAAAATTGATAGCCAGTGCAAAGCAGCCACATAGCACAGGGAGATCAGATCAGTGCTTTGTGACCACCTAGAGGGGTGGGGTAGGGAGGATGGGAGGGAGATGCAACAGGGAGGAGATATGGAGATATATGTATATGTATAGCTGATTCACTTTGTTATAAAGCAGAAACTAACACACCGTTATAAAGCAATTATACTCCAATAAAGATGTTAAAAAATTTAAAAATTAAAGACTTGAAAAAAAATGAAGCCTGTGGGCCACAACTACTGAGTCTGTGTGTCACAAGTACTGAAGCCCGTGCACCTAGAGCCCGTGCTCCGCAACAAGAGAAGCCACCACAATGAGAAGCCTGTGCACCACAACGAAGAGTAGCCCCTTCTTACCGCAACTAGAGAAAGCCTGCACGTAGCAACAAAGACCCAACGCAGCCAAAAATAAATTAATTAATTAACTAAAAACAAATCAAACCATAACATTTGGCAGTGACATCTGGGAATATTTGTGCAAACTTTTGACCCCTAAAATTACACTGCTTTTACATTGCTAACATCAATGTTTTGTATAAAAAGTTTATGTACATAACAATTGTCTGGAATCTTCAGCAAAGTAGGGCATTCCACACTCATTTTAAATAAAGCTAAATGACATTATCTAAGTCGGAGCAGAGTTTTTCATGGTGACATGACCAACTACAGCAACAGATCACAGGGCTTCCACCTCATTTTTTAAATAATTTTTTAATTACCCAGGAAATTATGAATATAACTAGCTCAAATCAATGTAAATGGCCAATGTTTTACTGAATTACATTTACTTTAAAAATTTTAAGCACCTACTATGCATTCCTTCTGTTTTTTCCTTGAACTTATACAGCAATCTCAGAAACTGTCACACTGATTGGCAGATTCTGATATATAATTGTCTTATTTTGGATTCCATGATAGAATGTAATTGTGAAAGTACCAGAATACATGTATTCACACATTATGTACTCAATAATTACTTAGCATTTACTATGTGCCAGGTTCTGTTCTTAGCCAAATGGAAAATAAAACATAAAAATTCCTGGCCTTGTAGAGCTTACATTTGGTAGGGAAGAATATAAAAACCAAGAAACACAAAACTTAGTGTGTTAGGAGGCGATATGTGCTTTAGATAAAAACAGAGGAGAGAGAGACAGGTGGGGAGTGTTGGGCCAGGGCTGCAATTCTAAATAGGCTGGCCTAGAAATGCAAATAGAAACCACAATGGGAGATCACCTGTCAGAATGCCTATCATCAAAAAGAACACAAATAACACTGCTATATTTAAAATAGGTAACCAACAAGGACCTACTGAAGAGCACAGGGAATTCTGCTCGATATTCTGTAATAACCTAAATGGGAAAAGAATTTGAAAAAGAATAGATGTATGTATATGTATGACTGAATCACTTTGCTGTACACCTGAAACTAACACAACATTGTAAATCAACTATAGTCCCAGACAATGATGTAAATTCCCAGTTCAAGGGCAGGAAAAGATGATATGAGATGTCTCAGCTCAAACAGTGAGGCAGGAAAAAAGGAACAAAATCCTCCTTCCTCTGCCTTTTGTTGTATTCAGACCCTCAATGGATTGGATAATGCTCACCCACTTTAAGGAGGACAACCGACTTTACTGAGTCTACCAATTCAAATACTAATTTCAGCTGGAAAAAGAAATTCTGACATATGTCACAACATGGATGACACTTGAGGACATTATACTGAGTTAAATAAGCCAGTCACAAAAGGACAAATATTGTATAATTCCACTTATATGAGGTAGCTAGAGTAGTCAAATTCACAGAGAAAGAAAGTAGATTGCTAGTTGCCAGGGCCCAGGGGGAGTGGGAACAGGGAGTTATTGTTTAATGAGTATGAAGTTTCAATTTTGCAAGGTGAAAAAGAGCTCTGGAGATGGACGGTGATGATGGTTACTCAACAGTATGAATGTATTTCATGCCACTTGACCATACCCTTAAAAATGGTAAAGATGGTAAATTTTACATTATGGATATTTTACTACAATAAAAAAGGTTTTAACGAAGGAAAAAAAAAAAACTATAGTCCAATATGAAATAAAATTTAATAAAATAAAATTTTTTTAAAAGGAGTAAATCCTGAGTTCTCATCACAAAATAAAATGATTTTTTCCTATTTCTTTAATTTTGTATCTATTTGAGATGATGGATGTTCACTAAACTTGTGATAATCATTTCATAATATATGTGAGTCAAATCTTTATGCTGTACACCTTACACTTATACAGTGCTGTATGTCAATTATGTCTCAATAAAACTGGAAGAAGAAAAGAATACATAACAAATGTTGGCGAGGATGTGGAGAAAAGGGAACTCTGTACACCACTGTTGGAAATGTAAGTTGGTACCACTACTATGGAAAACAGTATGGAGGTTCATCAAAAAACAAAAAATAGAACTACCATACGATCCAGCAGTTCCACTCCTGGGTGTATATTTGAAGAAAACAAGAACACTAATTTGAAAAAATGCATGAACCCCAATGTTCATAGCAGTACTATTTATAATAGCAAAGATATGGAAGCAACCTAAGTGTTCATTAACAGATAAATGGATAAAGAAGGTGTGAAATATACATATATTTGTACACACACACACACACACACACACACACACACACACACACTGGAATACTACTCAGCCACAAAAAAGAACGAAGTTTTGTCATTTGCAACAACATGTGTTGATCTGGAGAGTATTATGCTTAGTGAAATAAATCAGACAGAGAAAGAAACACTATGTTTCACTTATATGTGGAAACTAAAAAATACAACAAACTAGTGAATATAACAGAAAAGAATCTGACTCACAGATATAGAGAACAAACTTGTGGTTACCAGTGGGGAGAGGGGATGGGGGAGGGGCAAGCTAGGGGTAGGGGATTAAGAGACACAAACTACTATGTATAAAATAAATAAGCTACAAGGATATATTGTACAGCACAGGGAATATTCCCAATACTGTAAAATAATTATAAATGTAGTATAATCTTTAAAAATTGTGAATCACCATGTTTGTACCTGAAACATATATTATAAATCCACTATACCTCAATTTTTTTAAAGTTTTTAATAAGATATAGTTGAAATTTTGATAGTATATAATGAGTCTAATAAATCCTATTTCTTTTCAGAAATAAATTATTTATTAATCATAACAATTGCTTTACTTTTAGCAAATTATACTTTCTAGTTTTAAATACTGAAAATCTTAGATTACCAATTAGGAATAATTTACCATGATCAATTTTTTTTCTCTCCATATTTTGGAATTTAGTTTTAAAATTCAATAAATAAATAAATAAGTAGGCTGGCCTGGGAAAGCCACACTGGGAAGGTGATGTTTAGGTCAGGACCAGTAGGAGGTGAGGGAATGAGCCAGGAAGAAACTGGAGGAACAGCAAACCATGCCAGGAGGGGCACAGCCTTGACAAGGCCTAGTCATAAAGCAGTTTCACTTATAAGCAGAGTAACAATATAATCTATGTCCAAAGCAGGACATATGTATTAGGCAGCCTGCGACATGAGTTCCAGCAGCAATAAAACTACGGGTATCTGAAATGTAGTAATGCTCTCTTCTATATTTCTTTTTATTTAAAAAAAAAATACCTATCTACTACCCTAAAATTAGGAAAACAATGTGTTTTTTCATGAAGTATGACAGCATGATGGTGAAAAGTGCCCTGGATTCCATACATGAAACTCCAGCTACAATTTCTGCTCAGCCCAAGGCACTCTACTAGTGGTAACAACAAGCTACCTAACGAACATGAAAATGGCGAAATACAGGAGTCCAAGTTAAGATATTTGTCCATTTTCCGCTAAGACAGGTTTTTAAAGAAATGAGAACCTACAGTTTTGTCAAGTTCAGATTCATTTAGTGAAAAAATGAATAATCCTTGAACCTCATTCCCTGAAGTTCTGCCTGGGAAGTTTTCTGTCCAGGATACTAATCCTTTGCAATAGGTACATGTTTACCAAGGCACAGATGTTAAAGTCACAACTTTAGAAAAATGGAGAAAACACATGACAAACTCTTTAAAAATATAGTAAGTTCTTGTCAAGAGAGCAGGAACCAGCCAGACCTTTGAGAAACACTGCTGTAGGTGTGGGAAGGCAGCTCAACCACTGTTTTGTTACATAACATCAGATAAACTGCCTTTTCTGCATCTATTTTCCCATTTTTTAAATATGGAAATAATAATATATGCTTTACCCCACTGCACAATATTAATGTTAGATAACATATGTTAAAAGGCTTTGACTAATATAAAGTACTATACATTGTCAACATCATTAATCATTTATTGATTATCTACTATAATTAAAGCAATAAGATATATGTTTATTGGGGACTGAGAGCCAGGATACCAAAAAAAAAAGAAAGCAAAACCTGGATAACATCTGCCCTACGCATGGAATACAATTAGAATTGTATGAATAATGTATGTGCTTTATAGAAATGCATGCAAATACTCACACTCTCTTAAATAAAGCCAAGCACTTAGTAAAGATTACAACTGGAATAAATTATTAGACAGTGCTGAGGTTCTGGAGATTATCTAATGATGATGCAAAAGTTTGCCAGGAATAGTCACTGAAAGGAATTGAGAGTTTTGTGATAGAAGGTGAGTTAGTACATAATGGGAGAAACAAAGAATAATGGGAAAAAAATAAGAAAAATTACTTTACAGTTTCACTAGAGATAGAACCAAAACAAGAATTGAAATAATGAGGATTTTGTCATTTGAAGGGGAGAAATTTGGTCCTGGCCACATTTACTTTAGCTTGACAGAGTGGCTGCAGGACTATAATCAGGGTCCCAGGTCATGTTAGATCATTGAATTGGAAGAGCAAGCTCAGATCTAGGTTGTAAAAGTGTTAATCTAATAAAAATTTCTCCTGGTGTACCTGGGTAAAAAAAATGGAGTGAGATTAAAATAATTGTTTTAGCTGTAACTTCCTAACAATGAATAATAAGGTCAGTAGGTAAAGTATTACAGAGACTTCTCTTTCCTTCCATCCATTTTATAAACACCAAGCCTCTGCTCTTCTCTTGGGGCTGGAAGAATTTGGTTAGACATAGCTCCCCACTGTCCCTTCTGCCCACCTTCCTTCTGGACTCCGTCCCATCTGGCCATGCTCTTTCCTTCCAGATGTCTGTTTTAGCTTTTGGCCCATAATTTCTTTTGGACTGCACATATTATCCCTTGCTTTTCAAAATCAGCTGCCAGCTGTAAAAGAAAAATTGTTCCAAACCTGGTCTGGGGCAGAACTTTTTACTTGATGTAACATCCAGCCTCTTTCTGGGAAGAAATGAGCATTCCTGATAAAATGCTCAAGCAATTTTCAGATAAACTTTAATAGAATTAAGATTTGTTCTAGGAAAGTCAAGTTGGGTAACAGCTGATATGAATCCAACCAGGAAGTTATTGGTGATGAACACAGTTTCTATAGAGACTTAAAGCAGAAACCAAATTACACTGGGTTGAGGAATAAAGGAGAAGTAAAGAATTGTAGACTGTGAATGTAGGTGACTGTTTCAAGAAGCTTGGCTGGGAAAAGCAAGGGAAAATGAGGTGGCAGCTTGTTTTGAAGGACAATGGACATGATTATGTTTATGTGTGGAAGGAAGGGAGGAAAAGAAAACTAGGAAAGGAAACTAGATGTTGGCTTTTTGTTCCTGAATAAAAACTTTTGCCTCTTGTTACAAATAAGATAATGTGCTCTGATTTGGTTTCGCTTATTTAGAATAGGTAAGCACTAGGAATCTAGAGCTGGAGTAAAGCTTATTTTTAGAACCTGGCATTAGAGAGGCAGCACAATATAGGGTAGGGTCTCCTCAATTCGCCTGCCCACTAAACTCACATGAGGATCTTAATAAAAGTAAAGATTCCAGGGACCTGTGCCAGACCCACTGAACCAGAATATCTAAGAAGAAAGGCCTGGAAATCTGCAGTTTTCACAAGTATCTTATGAGCAAGCAAGGCTGAAAGAAAAATGGTGTAAAGCACACACTGGAAATCAGAACACACCTGGGTTCAAATCCTTCTTCATCACTATTTGGGCTTGTACGAATTATTCTACCTCCCTCAGTGGTTGTGTCATGGACAAAATGAAGTAATACACGTAAAGTGCCTGGTACACACAAATGTTCAACCTATATTTGGTACCTTTATTCTTAAAAATAAGACTTGTTTTAGGAAACTCCACTCCCCAAACCCAGCTGACTGCCAGTGAAAAGTCTAGTAACCTCTAGTGAACCAGATTTTGTTAAAATAAATCTAGTCTGAGGATTACATAATCATTCTCTTTTCCTATCAAATGGTCCTAATGGGAGTGAATCTTTGAATCAGCCTGCAAGGGACCTTTTGCCCTTGCAGCAAGATTGTAATAAAACATCGACATTACTCCTAACTAAATTTTTTAATAAGATCACAACAATTTGAGTCTGCTGAATTTATCACAACAATTTGAGTCTGCTGAATTTTTCCAACCCCTGGACTGTGTTTACTTCCTGGCACTAATGTTTTTACTTTAGCACCATTCCATATATTCTGATACTGCCATAAAATGGTCTCCCACAGCTAACCCAGCTGGAAAGACAGAACTGTACAGGCTTTTATTAGAGGAGAGGCGTGAATTTGAGGAGGGCTACATTGTCCTCTCAGGGATAGGAATTCAAGACTAGGAACTTTGACTCACAAGGATGTTACAGCAAAGCAATAGTCATAAAATATCCAGTAGTCCAGATGCTGGAAACTGGTATAAACCAGAGAGAGAGAATTGTAGATAGGATCTTTCTAAACAGCTAGAATATCATATCAAACAGACATCAGGGATTGAGTAAAGCCCTAAACAGAGAACAAAGTGTAGGATACAAAAGTTGGAATAAAAGATTAGAGCTGAGCAAGTAGAGTTAATTGGATCAATGGATATCTTTGGCCTGAGGCCACCTTGTTGAATTTAAAGGAGACTCACCCCAGGGAGTAATGCTGGGCCTGATAAAGAAGCTTAAAGCTGGAGAGTGTTTTTGAATATCAGTAATTGACCTGGATTTGGGCTTTGATTTTCCTGCTTCTCCTTTTGTTTATTTATGTAGTTGAAATATCTGTATTCTTTTATTTTCACTTAATAAGGAGGGATTAATTTGGTCACTTTACCAGACTCAGCTTCACTTTGAACAGGCTTTGATCTAATGGGCTCAACTTTGGATTAAAGTTACAGCAGCGGGATAAGGCATATTGCAGCAGCAATCAGGGACCAAAATGGCAGTGTGGCAGAGGGGCAAAACTAAAACAGCAGAAGGACAGTAAATGTGAAGCATCTTGGGAAAGGAGATGGAAACAAAGGCCTAAAAAGACTAGGTTACTCCAGTGTAGCCATCCTAGAAAGCAGAGAGGGAAGCTAGTGAGTTAGGTGAGGGAGATGGTGGGTCAGTGAGATGCGGTAGAAGAAAGATCCAAACAAACAGGTACCAAAAGAGGCCTCCAATAACCCAAGTACTGGAATCACTGAAAAAAATACTTTGAACAAGGACTCCTTCCCTCTGCCCAGAATGCTTTTCTCTGAGATATCCACAGGACTTACTCTCTTATACAGACTTGATCAAAACGTGTCCTTTACAGCAAAGTCTTCTCTGTTCATCCTATCTAAAATGCCAACACCTTCACACACACACACACACACACACACACACACACACACACACACCCATCTCCTTCTCCAGCTGTCTTGTTTTTTCTGGGTTTTTGGCATTACTACGGATATACGTTTACTTCTTAAAGTTTCAATTCACTAGGAAGATATAACAATTCTGTATTTGCATGTACTTAATAACATGGCCTCAAATATATAAAGCAAAATTTACAGAACTATAAGTACAAATGGATAACTCAAAAATTATTTCATTAACTGATAGAACAAGCAGATGAAAATTCATTAAGAGCAAGATTTTAACAATGCGTTACAAATTTGATCTAATGATCTTATCTAGATGACTACACCCAGCATCTGCAGAACATATTCTTCTCCAGTGCCCATGGAACACTCACCAAGGTCAAACATACACTGGGCCACAAGCAAATCTCAACAAACCTCAAAGGATAGCAATCATATAAAGTATGTTTTCTGACCATAATGCAATATCAAAAATATATCTAAGAAGTCCCTGTATCCAGAAATAGAGACATAGATATAGAGAACAAATGTATGGACACCAAGGGGGGAAAGTGGTGGGGAGGGGAGTGGTGGTGGGATGAACTGGGAGATTGGGATTGACATGTATACACTAATATGTATAAAGTAGATAACTAATAAGAACCTGCTATATAAAAAAATAAATAAAATAAAATTTAAAAATTCAAAAAAAAAAAGAATTCCCTGTATGTATAGAAACTAAAACACACTTCTAAATAACCTGTGGGATCTGTTGTAATTATTTGTTCTTTCTGTTCTTTCTTGTTTATCACACCAGAGGTCTGTCTATACTCTTCAAAAAATCAACCTTGACTTCTGTTTATTTGTTTTTATGGAAGTATAGTTGACTTACAATATTAAATATCCATATAAAATATTAGGTATATTTCCTGTGCTGTACATTACATCCTTGTATCTTATTTATTTTATACCTAGTAGTTTATACCTCTTAATCCCTTCACCAATCTTTCCCCTCTTTCTGACCCTCTCCCCACTGGTAACCACTAGCTTGTTCTCTGTATCTGTGACTCTGTTTCTGTTTTATTATAGTGACTTTTAAGTTCCACATATAAGTGGTAACATACAGTATTTGTCTTTCTCTGTCTGATTTATTTAACTAAGCATAATACCTTCCAGAACCATCCATGTTGTTGCAAATGGCAAAATTTCATTATTTGTATGACTGAGTAATAAATATACCATTGTGGTATATACACCACATCTTCCTGATCTGTTCATCTGTAGATGGTTACTTAGGTTGCTTCCATATCTTGGCTATCTTAAATAATGTCACTATGAACATTGGGGTAAATGTATCTTTTGGAATTACCATTTTTGTCTTTCCTGGAAAAATAAGTGGAATTGCTGGGTTAATTAATTAATTAACTGCTGACAGTTTTTTTTGTTTTTTTGGCCACGCCACATGGAACTTCCCCAGCCAGGAACTGGACCCAGGCCACAGCAGTGAGAGCCTGGAATCCTAACCACTAGGTCACAGGGAACTCCCTGGTAGTTCTATTTTTAATTTTTTGAGGAAACTCCATACTGTTTTCCACAGTGACTGCACCAGTTTACATCCCCACCAACAGTGTACTAGGGTACCCTTTTCTCCATATCCATGCCAACATTTGTTACTTGTAGACTTTTTGATGATAGCTATTCTGATAGGTGTGAGGTGATATCTCATTGTGGTTTTGATTTGCATTTCTCTGATGATTAGTGATGTTGAGCATCTTTTTATGTGCCTATCAGTATGTATTTTTGGGAAAAATACCTAGTCAGGTCCTCTGCCCAATTTTTAATTGAATTTTTTTAAAATATATTGAGTTGTATGAGTTCTTTATATATTTTGTGTATTAATCCCTTATCAGACTTATCATTTGCAAATATCTTCTCCCATTCAGTAGGTTGCCTTTTCATTTTGTTGATGGTTTCCTTCACTGTGCATAAGCCTTTAAGTTTGATTAGGTCACATTTGTTTATTTTTGCTCGCTTCTCTTGCCTGAAGAATCAGATCCAAAAAAATATTGCTAAGACCTATGTCAAAGAGTGTATTGCCTGTGTTTCTTCTAGATATTTTATGGTTTCAGGGCTTACATTTACGTCTTTAATCCATTTTGAGTTTATTTTTGTATATAGTATGAGAAAATATTATAATTTTATTCTTTTACATGTAGCTGTTCAGTTTTCCCAACACCAGTTATTGAAGAGACTGTATTTTTCCCCATTGTATATTCTTGTTTCCTTTGTGATACTAATTGACTATATGTGCATGGGTTTATTTCTGGGCTCTCTATTCTGTTCATTTATCTTTGTGTTTTTGTGCCAGTACCATAATGTTTTGTTTTGTTTTGTTTTTTAATATTTATGTATATAGATGCATCAGGTCTTAGTTGCATTTTAGTTGTGGCATGCAGGATCTTGTTCCCTAACCAGGGATCAAACCCAGGCCCCCTGCATTGGGACCTTGGATTCTTAGCCACTGGACCACCAGGGAAGGCCCCACCATAATGTTTTCATTACTGTAACTTTGTAGTATAGTCTGAAGTCAGTTCTTTTTGCCAAGATTGATCTGGCTATTAGGGGTCTTTTGTAATTCCATATAAATTTAGGGTTATTTTTTCTAGTCTTGTGAAAAATGTCATGGGTATTTTGATAAGGATTGCATTAAATCTGTAGATTGCTTTGGGTAGCAAGAACAGTTTAACAATATTAATTCTTCCTATCCATGAGCATAGAATCTCTTTCCATTTATTTGTACTGTCTTCAATTTCCTTCATCAATGTCATAGTTTTCAAAGTATATGTCTTTTACCTCCTTGTTAAACTTATTCCTAGGTATTTTATTCTTTTTGATATGATTGTAAATGAGATTGTTTTCTTGATTTCTCTTTTTGATAGTTCATTATGAGTGTACAGAAATGCAACAGATTTCTGAATATTAATCTTGTATCCTGCAAATTTACTGAATTCACTTGTTAGTTCTAATAGTTTTTTGGTGGCTTCTTTAGGTTTTTCTATATATATAGTATCATGCCATCTGCAAATAGTGAGAGTTATATTTCTTCCCTTCTAATCTGGATGAGTTTTACTTCTTCTTCTTGACTGATTGCTGTGGTGAAGACTTCCAATACCATGTTAAGTAGAAATGGCAAGAGTTGGCTTCCTTGTCATATTCTTGATCTTACAGGAAAAACTTTCAGTTTTTCACCACTGAGTATGATATTAGCCATGGGTTTGTCATATACACCTTTATTATGTTGAGGTATGTTCCCTCTATACCCACTTGTTGTAAGAGTTTCTATCATGAATGGATGTTGAATTTTTTCAAATACTTTTCTTCCAGCCCTCCTGTAAGCCCTACTGATTTTCAAATCCACTAAGGGGGCTCGTCTTCACAGTGCTGGACCCCAGAGCTCCAGTGCCTAATATGGGGCTTGAACCCCTTGCTCCTTAGAGAGGATCCCTGAGCCTGTGATAATCCCCTCCTCTTCTGGGTCACCCACTAGAGGTGTGGGTCCTGACTAGATCACTTCTTCTCTCGTCCTACCAGACTCCATGTGGTTCTTCCTTTACAGCCGTGGTTGTAGAAGAGCCATTCTGCTGGTCTTCATGTCGTTCTCAGAGAGAGTTGCTCTATATGTAGTTGTAGTTTCAATGAGTTTGGGTGGGGGAGGTGAGCTCAGGGCCTTCCTACTCTGCTATCTTGACCCCGGTCCCTGTCTTGTTTTTCTTCTTAGTTATTATCGGTGTCTAACACATCATATATTTTACTTATTTATCGCACTTAGTCTTACCGACTAAAATGTGAACTCCATGACAGAGATCTTTGTCAGTTTGTTCTTTGTTGTATCCCCTACACCTAGAACAGCACTGGGCACATATTGTTAGTTAACACTCAACAAATGCTTCTTACAATAAATATTGAAGAGTTTGTTAGCAAATCATGAAGATAACTTGTTAAAAATAATTAGAAGTACCAGAACGTAATTTATGCATCCTGCTGTGGGGAGGTGGAAGGGAAAGATAGTACTGAGAAAATAATTTAATAAAGAGTATCATGAACCTTAGAATAGAAAAGGGATCTTGGAAAAAATCTAGTTGGAAACTATCCTTGTTATAGACTGATTGTTTGTTCCCCACCCCCAAGAATTCATATTTAACCTCCAATGTGATGGTATTAGGAGGTGGGGCCTTTGGGAGGTACTTAAATTTAGAGGTTATTAAGGTAGAGTGCACATGATGGGATCAGTGCCCCTATAAGAAAGGAAAGGACAACAGAGTTTCCTCTCTCTGTAATGTGAGGACACACAAAGCAGGCAGCCACCTACAAGCCAGGAAGAGAGCCCTCATCAGGAAGTGAATCCGCCAGCCCCTTGATCTTGGACTTCCCAGCCTCTAGAACTGTGAGAATTAAATGTCTTTCGTTTAAGCTGCCCAGGCTGTGGTATTTTGTTCTAGCAGCCCAAGCTGACTAACACAATCCTAATGAACTTTAATAGAATATTGGTTAAATAAATTATGGTATAGCCATATGACTGAATACTATGCAACTATTAAATAAAGAATGAGTAAGCTATTTGATATTATAGAAAGATCTCAAGATACACCATATTAAAAGAAAAAATCAACATGAAAACAGTATAGATGAGTACTGCCCTTTGTATAAAAAGGAGCAAAACCAAGAATATGTCTTTGTATATGCTTATATAAACATAAAGAAATGTTTGAGGATACATAAAAGGGAAGAAAGTAGGGTAGGAACTAGACAGATGGTGGACAAGCATGAAGAAACACTGCACTTCACAATATTTTACATTTTTATTTTTGAACTATGTGAACAAATTGCCTTTTCAAAAGAATAAGTTAAAAAATGTAAATCCCTGACCTCCCTCTGGAACTCAAGACTGCCTGCCCAACATCTCCCCTGAAGTGTCTCATAGGCTTCTCAAATAGGACATGTCCAAAATGGAAAATCTGATTTTCCCCCTCAAACCTGCTCCTCTCCCACTCTTCCCTAACGCAGTACAACACACCAGCCACGCTCTTACTCAAGTTCCAAATCTGAGACCTACTCTTTTTTTTTTTTTTTTTTTTTTTGTGGTACACGGGCCCTCTCACTGTCGTGGCCTCTACCGTTGTGGAGCACAGGCTCCGGACGTGCAGGCCCAGCGGCCATGGCTCACGGGCCCAGCCGCTCCACAGCATATGGGATCCTCCCGGACCGGGGCACGAACCCGTGTCCCCTGCATCGACAGGTGGACTCCTAACCACTGCGCCACCAGGGAGGCCCTGAGACCTACTCTTAATTTCACTTTCTTCTACCCTAGTGAATTTGTGAACAAGTCCCATTGTTTCCGCCATCATGACAGAGCCCTAATATGCCCACTTCTTACTGTTTCTACCATTATTACTCCAGTCCCAGCCACTGTCACCTCTAACCTGGACCTCTGCAATAGCCTCGGAGGTGTTACTCAAAGTAAGACCCACAGACAAGAACTGCTTGTTTCTAGCCCACAACAACATAAGAACCTTGCACTAAAATGAAATACAACTACTTCGCTAAGCATAATATTGAGTTCAACTAACAATTTTTTTCATAGCAAGACTTTCTTGATAAAAGAAGGGATGCATTGATTTGTGCTCTGGAGGAAGCTCTGTATTTCTTTGCAGAGCAGCCCTTCACTATTGCTGCTGTCACTGTTTCCACTCTTGCCCACTTAAACATATACCCATTCTTTGTACAGTACCCCAAAATTATTTTTAAAACATTAATCACACCATGTTGCTCCCAGCTTAAAACCCTCCAGAGCCTTCCCATGGCAACTAGAATAAAATCTAAGCCCCCTGGGGCTTCCCTGGTGGTGCAGTGGTTGGGAGTCCGCCTGCCAATGCAGGGGATGCGGGTTCGTGCCCCAGTCCAGGAGGATCCCGCGTGCCGCGGGGCGGCTGGGCCCATGAGCCATGGCCGCTGGGCCTGCGCGTCCAGAGCCTGTGCTCCATGGCGGGAGAGGCCACAACAGTGAGGCCCACGTACCGCAAAAAAAAAAAAAAAATCTAAGCCCCTTACCAAATTCTAAATGGACTTACCTGACCTGGCCCATCTCTCCTTCATTACACTCCAGTCAAGTTCTTTCCCATCCCTGGGCCTTTGGGCCTTCTGTCTGGAATTATACGCTCCTATATCTTCTTGTGGCTGATAGAGTGTCATTATTTAGGTCTTAGCTCAGATGAATGGTGATATGGTGAAGGTTATAAGTGACTTTATCCCCCCCAGCTTTTTATTTATTTTTGCTTTTAGGAAATTTTAAATGAAATATATGGCTCTCTTCCTGAAGTTGGACAGAATCTTATGCTATAGATTATTGTGTGTTATGAGCTGAATTGTGTCTCCCAAAAAATTGTACAGTGAAGGCTTAACCCCTAGTACCTCCAAATGTTAATGTACTTGAGATAGGATCTTTTTTTTTTTTTCCGCGGGCCTCTCACTGTTGTGGCCTCTCCCGCTGCGGAGCACAGGCTCCAAACGCGCAGGCCCATAGGCCATGTCCCACGGGCCCAGCCGCTCCGCGGCACGCGGGATCCTCCCGGACCAGGGCATGAACCCACGTCGCCTGCATTGGCAGGCGGACTCTCAACCACTGCGCCACCAGGGAAGCCCGAGATAGGATCTTTCAAGAGATAAATTAAAATGAGGCTAACAGGGTGGGCCCTAATCCAATATGCTTGGCCTTGGTCCTTATAAGAAGAGGAGATTAAGACACAGACACACAGAGGGGGAAGAACATGTGAAGACAACCAGCTACAAGCAAGGAGAGGCCTCAGAAGAAACCAAGCCTGCCAGCACTTGATCTCAGATTTCTAGCCTCCAAAATTGTGAGAAAATTAATTTCTGTTGTTTAAACCACCTAGTCTGTGGTACTTTGTTATGACAACCATTGCAAACTAATACCTTGTGTATTAACTAACATCTCCCCTGATTTGCTTTGAGTACTGCATCCTAATTTTTCTTTCTTTCCCTCTGATATATTATTTATTTTATTTTTATTTTCTCTGTGTGTTTATGTAGCCACCTCAAATCCTTTCTGGAATCTGTTGATCCTCTGAGGTATGTCTGATAAAAAAGTGGGATTAAGATTAATTTGCCAGTTCTTGATAAATCCTCCTGGTTGATTGGACTCAACACATCTTCTTATTGCCTGACTGGATTCTGCATTGCTTTTTTATTTTCTTTGTGTGGCATCAATTCTATAGCTATTTAATTGACAGGCTAGGAGAGACAGATATGAACAGATATGAACAGGTAATTGCTATCCAACGACAAAGGGCAATCTTAGAGATATGTACCTGGCACTGTGGTAGCAGGAACCAAGGCATGTTCTACTCCATTTGAGTAGGAGACCACTAAACTGAATCTTGAAGGATGAGCAGGTATTCCAAGTAGAAGCAGTAGCATGTATTGTACAGAGGCATGAAGCACAGATTGTATGAGATACGTGAACTAGTTTAACCACAGTATAAAGTATACCTGTGGAAATGTGGAGAAGTGAGCCCGGCCAAATGAGCAAATACCCACAAGGCAGGGTTATATACTTCATACCAAGGAGTTTGAATTTTTCTGATAAGTAACTTGGAGTCACTGATGAGTTTTAAGAAGCAGAGTATCATGATTAGAGTTTCATTTTAGAGATTGCCTCAGGCAGCATCACAGAGGGTGAATTCAAAGCAGATAGATGAGTAAAAAGGACTACAGAAAAAAAATTGAAGGGCAATTTGACAACATCTGTCAGCACTAAAAATCTGTATACTTTTTGACTCAGCAATTCCACTTGGAGGAATTTATCCTACGGGTCCACTTGCACACATATAGAAGGTATATACAAGGTTATTCATAGCACCTAAATGTTCAGTAGTCACACATGAAATGAAATAAAGCTATTTAAAAAATGTTATGTATTGATATAGAATGATTTCCAAAAGTTATTAAACTACAAAAAATTAATTTGCAGAACAACATGCAGTATATTTCACCTCTTAAGTAAAAAAGACAAACAAAAGTATTTTATGCATTTGATATGCATGCAGTACATGAAAAAAAACAACATATGCAAAAATATCTCAGGAAGGAAACACTAGAAACTGATAGCATTTAGTTGCTTCCAGAGAGGTGTACTGGGTGGATGAGATGAGTGGGAACAGACATTTCACTAGAGCTTTTGAGTCTGGCATCATGTGAGTGTATTAGCGATTCCTAAATAAATAAATTCAGTGTTAATTTAAGGGAGGGAGGTAATCCTGGTCGATAGAGAGGGTCCCTGAATTAAGACAGTAGCAATCACAGGTGGAGAAAAAAAAGGGGTAGATAAGAAAAAGTTAAGGAAACAGAAACAAAAGAATTTCATGACTCTATAGAGATGACACGTAAGAGAAGAGAGCTTATAATAGCCCCTGATTTCTGACCTGGGAAACTAAGTGACTATATTGGTGCCACTTACCAAGTTAATGAATGCAAAGAGAGTAACAAGTTTAAAGAAAAGAAAATGCATACAACTGGGGACATGTTATGTTTCAAGTGTTGTGGAGCCACATATTTATTGGCTACTAGGTAATTTATTCATCCAGTGAAGTGTGCTAAGTAACAAGAGCATATAAATGGTGGGAAAATGACCTGTCAGAGAGGTACTGGTCAAGAGATACAAACAGAAGATTTTGGGACTTCCCTGGCAGCACAGTGGTTAAGAATCTGCCTGCCCATGCAGGGGACGTGGGTTCGATCCCTGGTCTGGGAAGATCCCACATGCCGTGGAGCAACTAAGCCCATGCACCACAACTACTGAGCCTGCAAGCCACAACTACTCAGACCACGTGCCGCAACTACTGAAGTCCGTGCATCTGGAGCCCATGCTCCACAACAAGAGAAGCCACCGCAATGAGAAGCCCTTGCACCGCAACAAAGAGTAGTCCCTGCTCGCCGCAACTAGAGAAAGCCTGCGTGCAGCAACGAAGACCCAACTCAGCCAAAAATAAATAAATAAATATAATAAAAATTTTTAAAGTTTATTAAAAAAATAAAGAAGATTTTGGAGCCATCAGAACATACGTGGTTGACATGAGTTCAATCATGTGTTCTCTGCCCGCCCCTACCCCATCACCGCCCCACACCACCTAATTCATCTGTTGCGGTCTTAATCCCCAGTACCTCAGAATGTGACCATATTTGGAAACAGGGTCTTCAAAGAGGTAATTAAGTTAAAGTGAGGTCATTAGAGTGGGCCTGAATCCAATATGACTGGTGTTCTTGTAAGAAAAGGAAATTTAGGCAAAGACATGAACAAGGAGAAGATGATGTGAAGACACAGGGGGAAGACAGCCAACTATAAGTCAAGAAGCCTGGCAGCCCTAACAAACCAATACAGTGATTGTAGGCAGTAGAAGCCGTAGGTATGGCTTTTAATTTTTTTAATACAAATCATAGAGGATTCTAGGAATATTGCAGCAGAAGCAACATAGCTTTTGGATCTCCCCAAATTTCACCATAAAAACAAATACAGCAATTAGAGTAGTAATATAAACAGCGCACAGACAATATCTACAACAAAACTAGGTTAAAGGTAGCTTTACAAACCCCAAAATGTGAGTATGTGGGCATAAAAACCAACAGCTACAAGAGCTGCATGGTATCAGTAACAGAGGAAAGTAAAGAGAAGCAAAAGACAGCCGATTGACCTGAGAATCCAAAAAAAGCCAACAGGTGTTCACTGAAACGTTCAAAGGGTCAATTTAAGAATAGCAGCTGAAACTAGGAAGGGTTTTGCACACTCTAACATCAGGGGTCCATATTAAGGTCTGAAAGGGATGGAGCAGTCTTGACAATATGATCTCTCAAAACTAACCAGCAAAAGGACCTCTCAAGTATAACCTAACAAAGTCTTCACTGGTGAATTCTACAACATTAAAAGAAGAATTAATACCAATCCTTCTCAAATTCTTCCAAAAAGCAGAATAAGAGAGAACACCTCCAAACCCATTTTATGAGGCCAGCATAACCCTGATACCAAAGCCAAACAAGGACACTATAAGAAATATCAGGCCAATATCCCTGATAAGCTTGAGGGCAAAATATTTCAACAAAATATTAGAAAACCAAATTCAGGGCTATATTGAAAAGATCATATACCATGAACAAGTGGGATTTACTCCAGGGATGCAGGGATGTTTCAAAATTCACAAATCAATCAATGTGATACGCCATGTTAACAAAATGAAGGATAAAAATAAGATGGTTATCTCAATAGATGCAGAAAAAGCATTTGACAAAACTCAGCATCTGTTCATGATAAAAAATTCTGTCAACAAACTGGGTATAGAGAGAACACATGTCAACCTAATAAAGGTCATATGTGACACAGCTAACATCACACTCAACAGTGAAAAGCTGAAAGCTTCTCCTCTAGGATCAGAAGCAGGAGAATGTCCACCCTCACCACTGCTATTTAGTACTAGAAGTCCTAGCCAGAGCAATTAGGCCAGAAAAAGAAATAAAAGGCATCCAAATCAGAAAGGAAGAAGTAAAATTGTATCTGTTGCAGATGACATGACATTATATATACTCCACCAAAAATCTGTTCAGATTAATACAACAATTCAGTAAAGTTACAGGGTATAAAATCAATATTCTAAAATCAATTTCATTTCTATACACTAACAATGAACTATCAAAAGGAGAAATTAAGAAAACACTCTCACGTACAATTGCATAAAAAAGAACAAAATATTTATGAGTAAATTTAACCAAAGAGATAAAAGATCTGCACACTGAAAACTATAAGACATTGATGAAAGAAACAAAGAAATGGAAAGATATCCCATGCTCATGGATTGGAGGAATTAATATTGTTAAAATGACCATACTACCCAAGGAAATCTACAGATTCATTTCAATCCATATAAAAATTCCACTGGGATTTTTCACAGAAATAGAAAAAAAATCCTAAAATTTGTATGAAACCAGAAGACCCTGAATAGCCAAAGCTGGAGGCATCACACTTCCTGATTTCAAACTATATTACCAAGCTATAGTAATCAAACACTATGGTATTGGCATAAAACACATAGATCAATGGAACATAATGGAGAGTGCAGAAATGAACACACACATATAAGGTCAGCTAATTGTGACACATAATCAGAAGAGAAACACCCCACCCCACCCCAGCTTTGGTTGGTTTGGTAAATGTAACTATGATATAGCTTATGTGTTTTCTCTTGTTCTTTAATTATGTGAAACTGAAAGGCTGGTTTTCTTGTTTCCCTTTCTGGAAGATTTCTTTTTTTTAATGTGTAAGTAATTTGACCAAGTTATAATGCATTTTTCAGTTAAAAATCCCTTCCTTAAATGAAACTATAAGGTGGCCAAATACCTGAGGACCAAATTTATTTTAGTTATAATAAATTTAATATTTTTAAACATAAAAAAAGAGAGCCAAGAATATGCAATGAGGAAAAGAGAGTTTCTTCAATAATGATCTTGGGAAAACTGGACAGTCACATGCGAAAGAATGAAACTGGACCCCTCTCTTATACCGTACACAGAAATCAACTGAAAATGGATTAGAGACTTGAATGTAAGACCTAAAACAGCAAACTCCTAAAAGAAAACATAGGGGGTAATCTCCTTGACATTGGTCTTGACAATGACTTTTTGGATTTGACACCAAAAGCAAAGACAACAAAAGCAAAAACAAACAAGTGGGACTACATCAAACCAAAAAGCTTCTGCACAGCATAGAAAACCATCAACAAAATAAAAAGGCAACCTATCAAACGGGAGAAAATTCTGCAAATCATATATCTGATAAGGGGTTAATATCCAAAATATACAAAAAACTCAAACAACTCAACAGCAAAAAAACCCAACAATCCATTTTACAAATGGGCAGAGGAACTAAATAGACATTTTTCCAAAGAAGACATACAAATGACCAACAGGTACATGAAAAGGTGCTCAACATCATTAACCATCAGGAAAATGCAAATCAAAACCACAATGAGATATTACTTCACATTTTCTAGAATGGCTATGGTCAAAAAGACAAGTTATAATAAGTGTTGGTGAGAATGCGGAGAAAAGGGAACCCTTGTGCTCTACTGGCAGGAATGTAAGTTGGTGTAGCCACTATGGAAAACAGTACAGAGATTCCTCAAAAAATTAAAAACAGAGCTACCATAAGAACCAGGAATACTTACATACTTCTGGGTATATATCCAAAGGAAATGAAAACATGACCTCAAAGAGATATGTGCACTCCCATGTTCATTGCAGCATTATCCATAATAATTACATAGCCAAGATATGGAAACAATCTATGTATCCATCAACAGACAAATGGATAAAGAAGATTTGGTATATATATGCAGTGGAATATCATTCAGCTATTATAAAGAAGGAAATTCTGTCATTTGTGACAACATGGATGGACCTTCAGGGCATTATGTTAAGTGAAATAAGTCAAAGAAAGACACATACATTATGCTATTGCTTATACGTGGAATCTAAAAAAGCCAAACTAATAGAAACAGAGAATAAAATGCTGGTTACCAGGGGCTGGGGTTGGGGGAAAGGAAAGATGTTAATCAAACAGGACAAATTTCCAGTTAAAACATGAATAAGTTCTGGGGTTCTAATGTGAAGCATGGTGATTATAGTTAATAATACTGTATCACATACTTGAAAGTTGCTAAGAGAGTAGATCCTAAATGTTCTCATCACAAAAAAATAAATGGTAATTATGTGACATAATGGAGGCATTAGCTAAAGGGTATGGTGGTAATTATTTTGCGATACATAAAATCAAATACATGTATCAAATCAACACCTTGTATACCTTAAACTTACACAATGTTATATGTCAATTATACCTTAATAATGCTGGGGGAAAAAAGAAATATGTGAATAAAATTACTGGATTTTGAAGAAAAGAGAGAAAAAAGAATTTTTTGTCATTGAGACGAAGGACAAAATCACTTAAATGGGCAAGAAATTCAAATTGTCATTAGACTTTTCCACAGTAATGCTTTATGCCAAAGGAAAATAGAGTAACTTATTTAAAGTACTCCAGGAAAGAAAATATGCCCAAGATTTATATACAGCCAAACTGATTTTCAAAATTAAATGCTGCAAGTAAACTGTTTTCAACATACAAAAACTCACAGAATATTGTTCACGTGAGCCCCTCCTGTCAAATCTACTAGGGAATGAGCTTCAGATAACATGATGACTAGAGAAATATTGACATAAGAACTATCGGTTAACATCAAATATTTATTTACATATAGAACTAAGATTAGATGATGAATACAAGAGACTATGTAGTACATAATGGTTATATGCATTTATAATGTTGTTACAGTACTACTGTGCCATACATCTATTTTTTTAAACGTAGGGACATGAGGAAAGCATACATAAAATTAATTTTTTTCAGCAACTACATGAATGGTGGTAGTGTTGGTGTTGTTTTTCTAAGAATATTGCATGTATAATGTGGAATAAAATAAACAAGTAATTATGTGATATTATAATTATGTCATCCCCAATATTCTTGAGAATTAGGATTATTCCTCTTGTGAAAAGGAGATTTAGAGATCACAATTTTATAATCCCTAAAGCATTAATGGATTTAGGCATTGTTTCACTGTCTGCTTCCTGAAAGAGACAACCAGACGTTATGTACCTATTGAATCTAGATTCAATGTACTGAAAATACGGAAGATCAAGGAACAGGTTAAAATATACTACAAGGATATAATCCACAAAATCAATGCTCTAAGAAACTATAGAGGTCAAATGACTCAATTTCTTCAACAAATAAAATATGTGGGAAAAGATACAGATAGACTAAAAGAGACTTAAAAGAAAGAACTAAACAATGATGTTTAGGGAGGCACACATGGGTGATAAAAATTTTATTAAAAAGACAAAGAACTGGTTCCATAAAACTAATGATGGTTATTACATCTAGAGGGGTAGAAACGGGTTTGTGATTAAGATGAGGCACATATAAGGCATCTAGGGTAGCTGGCAAAATTCTATATCCTGACCTAAGTGGGAGTTATGAGGATGTTCAACTTTTAATAATTCATTAATGTATATATTGGTTTTCTACAGTTTTCTGTCTATAATATGTTGGACACATAAAGACTTAAAATAAGTAAAAGGAATCCTCCTATACTGTTGGTGGGAATGTAAATCGGTGCAGACACTATGGAGAACAGTATGGAAGTTCCTTAAAAAACTAAAGGTAGAGTTACCACATAATCCTGCAATCCCACACCTGGGTATATATACAGAGAAAACTCAAAATCGAAAAGATACATGCACCACAATGTTCACTGCAGCATTATTTACAATAGCCAAGACATGGAAGCAACCTAAGTGTCCATCAAGAAATGAATGGATAAAGAAAACATGGTAGGGACTTCCCTGGTGGCGCAGAGGTTAAGACTCTGCGCTCCCAATGCAGGAGGCCCGGGTTCGATCCCTGGTCAGGGAACTAGATCCCACTTGCATGCCACAACTAAGAGTTCGCATGCCACAACTAAGGAACCGTCAAGCTGCAACTAAGTAGTCCACAAGCCACAACTAAGAAGCCCACCTGCAGCAACTAAGACCCGGCACAACCAAATATATAAATAAATATTTTTTAAAAAGAAAAGAAAACATGGTATATTTATACAATGGAATGCTACTCAGCCATAAAAAAGAATGAAATAATACCATTTGCAGCACCATGGATGGACCTAGAGATTATCATACTAAATGAAGTAAGTCAGACAGAGAAAGACAAATATCATATGAACTTATTTACAAAACAGAAATAGACTCACAGACATGGAAAACAACTTATGGTTACCAAAGAGGATAGTGGTAGAAGGTAGGGAAGGGTGAGGAGATAAATTAGGAGTTTGGGATTAACATATACATACTACTATATATAAAATAGATAAACAACAAGGACCTACTATATAGCACAGGGAACTATACTCAATATCTTGTAATAACCTATAATAGAAAAGAATCTGAAAAAGAATATATATACATATAACTGAATCACTGTGCTGTACACCTGAAACTAACACAACATTGTAAATTAACTATACTTCAATTTACCATGTGGCATGGCCAAAAAGAAACAAAATAAGTCATATGTATTAGGGTTCTCCATAGAAACAGAACCAATAGCATATAGATCTAGACCTAGATCTAAATCTAGATCTATATAGATCTATCTATATAATTAGATATCTATATAGAGAAAGAAAGATTTATTTTAAAACATTGGCAGGAATTACAGAGGCTGGCAAGTCCAAAATCTGCAAAGCAGGGCAGCAGGCTGGAGACCCAGAGGAGCTGTAGTTCAAGCTTTACACAAAAGTTCATCAATTTAAATGTTAATCTCATCCAAAACACACTGTCACAGAAACACCCAGAATAATATATGACCAAATATCTGGGCACCATGTTCCACCCAAGTTGACGCATACAATGAACCATCATATCATATACCTGCTGAATGCCAGGCCAACACCCATTTATCCATGTAAGATAAGTTCAGCTGTGAATACTTGAGAATCTACTTTGGGGATATTAAAGACATGTAAAACAGAGGAAAAGACGTGATTGCAAATATTTCTAGGCAAAAGATATATCCATACTTAAGGTTCTAGTGCAAAAATTTAAAGGATGTAAAATTAAAAACTTTTTCAAATAGTGGAAAAATCTAAAGCTGGTTTTAAAAAAGTGTATCATAAGCAGTTACTTTGTGCGAGGTCATTCTGTCTTTTCTAAAACTGAAGAGAGAAGGCAGTAGAGCAGTCAAGGGATCACAGATATGTCCCCTGCATCGGCAGGCGGACTCTCAACCCTGCCAGGAAAGCCCCTCCCACCTTACTCTTTTACCAAAAGCTAACTTGACCCTTTCTTCTTCTCAGCACTGAGAATCTAAGGGTCAGAGGAAATGAAACTAACCCACTGTGCTTCACCAAGGTGGCCCCCAATGGATACTAACAAGGCCCTAGAAAGATTCTCTGCTGGGCATAACGAGCCAGACTCAACTAAATTCAACAAGTTTGAGCCTTGAAACTTGGCAAAAAATCTGACTATTAAAAAATACAGTGGAGGGACTTCCCGGGTGGCGTAGTTGTTAAGAATCCACCTGCCAATGCAGGGGACACGGGTTCAAGCCTTGGTTTGGGAAGATCCCACATGCCACGGAGCAACTAAGCCTGTGTGCCACAACTACTGAAGCCTGCGCGCCTAGAGTCCGTGCTCCACAACAAGAGAAGCCACCGCAATGAGAAGCCTGTGCACCGCAACGAAGAGTAGCCCCCGCTCACCGCAACTAGAGAAATCCCGTGCACAGCAACAAAGACCCAACTCAGCCATAAATAAATAAATAAACACACACACACACACACACACACACACACACACACACACACAGACACACAGAGAAAAATACGGTGGAATCTGCACTGACATTATCCCATTTCTTCTTTCTAACTGAATAAGGATCAGTAGACTGGCTCTTAACGTATAAAATACTCTAAGAAATGTGTCCACATGGCTTCCCTGATTCCGAGATTTTAGATTTGCTCAAGCACATTTCCTAATTCTCATCAGAATGATAAGTATCTGTTGAAGATCTTTATCTTGTTAGTATTGTTTCCCTTTGTGTCTGTTAGGATTACCCTTAGTTGCATATGGGAAACCTCTAATTAAGAGCATCTTAAATAAAATAGAGCCTATTTCTCTCACACGTAGAAATCCAGAGTTAAACAGTTCAGGGTTGGTACACAGTTGCTATCTGAAAGTTTTATCTCTCCAAAATTTGTATGTTGAAACCTAATGCACAATATGGTAGTATTAGGAGATAGGGGCTTTGGAAGGTGATTAGGTCAGGAGGGCAGAGCCAACACAAATGGGTTAGTGCCCTTATAAAAGAGGTCCTAAAGAGCTCCCTTGCTCCTTCTGCCATGTGAGGACATGGTGGAAACATGCTGTCTATGAACCAGGATGTGGGCTCTCTCCAGACACTGAATCTGTCGACACACTGTGCTTGGACTTCCCAGCCTCCAGAACAGTAAGAAATAAGAGTTTTGTTGTTTATAAGCCACCCAATCTCTGGTATTTTGTTGTAGCAGCCTAAATAGACTAAGAGTCCCACATTTCTATCTTTCTGTTGCATGATCCTGGTGTATGACTTGCACCTTCAAGGTTATCTCATGGCCCTAGATGTTTTCTGGAGGTCTAGTCACTGTGTCCACATTCCAAGCAGCAGAGAGAAGGACAAGAAAGACTGAAGGATGAAAAGGTGAGCACTCTCCATTTTAAGGTGTCTTCCCCAAAATCCTGCCTAAAAATCTCCACTTAAATCTCATGGGCTAGAACTTAATCACGTAGCCACACTCAGATTCAAAGGAAGGTAGGAAGGCATCTTGCCACCCCAAATAAATTCAGAGCTCTATTACTAAGGAAGAAGATGGAGGAAGGAGGAGAAAATAGATATTGGGAGAAAAATAACTGTCTTTACCATAACCTACCACAAGGATTCCCCACCTTCCAGGGTTTCCTCCCCACTCCCTTCTTTTAAACACACAGAAAAACTGAAAGGATAATGAATAACCTTAAACGCACCAACTAGAATCAATAATTGTTAATAATATTATCATATGTGCATGTTGGGGGGAGAGAGAATATGGTAAAAATACATACATATATGTCAGTGTGTGCACACACATACACAGATGTATGTATCTCACATACGTACTGCTGAACCATTTGCCATGCATTATCCATAGAAACTAAGCAAATACATGAAATGTATGTGTGTGAATATTTGTCCAAACCATATGAAAGTAAGGTATAGACATCATGAAGTTTTGCCTCTAAATATTTCAATATGTATATTCTAAGAATTAGGAGATTCTCCTCTATAAACAATAGCATTCATACATTTAAGAAAATTACAATACCCCAATACTACATAATATCCAGTCCAAATTCAAATTTCTCGGTTGTCCAAAAAATGTCTTTTAACTGATATTTTTCAACCAGAATTTATCAAGGTTCCCTCACTTTATTTGGTTGTTATGCCTTTAGTCTATTTTAACTCATGAGGGCTTTCTAATGGCCATGAAAGTATAAATTATAGCTGTTTGATGTCTATGTTCAGAGCATGCAGTGTGTACATAAGGTCTGTCCATAATGTCTGTCATGGTTAATGAATTTTGAATGTAATGAAACCCTTTCCAAATAAGTTGATTTCCGGGACTTCCCTGGTGGCACGGTGGTTAGGAATCCACCTGGTGATGCAGGGGACATGGGTTGGATCCCTGGTCCGGGAAGATCCCACATGCCTCGGAGTAACTAAGCCCAAGCACCACAGCTACTGAGCCTGTGCTCTAGAGACGGGGAGCCACAACTACTGAAGCCCACATGCTGCAACTACTGAAGTCCACGTGCCTAGAGCCCATGCTCCGCAACGAGATAAGCCACCACTGTCCACAACTGAAGAAAGACTGAGGGCAGCAACGAAGACCCAACGCAGCCAAAAACTAATTAATTAATTATTTTTTTTAAAAAGTTGATTTCCAGTGTGTCTTTCTTAAAAGATTATCTTTTATTTTCTATTCTTATACATAAGTAACTCTCAGAAGTAAACTCTTTCCATTTCAAAACCCTCATTGTATAATCATTTCACAAAGTTGACAAGGTCTAATTACCTACACAATACGAGTTGGGAAAATTCTGTCTATGATCGGCTATTAAATAACATTTCTGAGCTAAAGTCTCCTGATCCATGGCCTTGCAATGCACTGGCATTGAAGGACAGTACATGCATTTCAGGTTCCTCCATACACCTGAAATAGACCCACCAGAATATCACAGGAAAGTACAGTGTGACAAGAGCAAAGTAAAAATGTACATCTAGGAAGCCACACACTGTAGCCCATTTCCAACTCCACTTTAATTTTGTTTTTAAGAAATTACTGAACCACTCATGACATTTGATACTTAATAGCTGAAGTACTTACAAAATATAGTCAGTCATCACATTTGTTGTATGATAAAAATAACTGGCAACACTTTGCAGTGTGTTGGGAATTTAATAACATGCAGAACTTTGGCCACAATTTCATCCTCTTAAAATACCTTTAAGAAATCTACAATAGCTGTTTGTCATCTAGCTGTTTGTCTTTTAGAGAATTATGAAATTCTCTAAAACCAGAGTTTAAAAATAACACATGGTTGTGTATTGTAAAGCTAAACGGTGAAATGGTTGCAAACCTTACTCTGAGGATTTAGGATTCTAGGATTATGTCCCTCAAGACATTATAAAATGATAACTAACCAACAGCAAGTGTATAAAATTTACTGACAAGGTATGGAATTCAATTATTATATGCATTCCCAGCCAGTTTCTAGGCAATCATTTGCTTGCAGCCATTCTAAACAATGCTTAAGAACGATCCAAACATCTTATTTAATACTGCCTAAAATTTGCTTGTGAGAAGCTGAAGTAAAAGGGGTAGTTAAGGTCAGGCTGGTATACAGAAATCAAAAGCTTAATTCACTTTGGCAAAGTTGACAAAATAAGCATATTCTTTATCACATATATGAGTACATGTGTACTTTTTAAAAAAATAATTAATTAATTTTTATTTTTGGCTGTGTTGGGTCTTTGTTGCTGCATGCGGGCTTTTTCCTAGTTGTGGTGAGTTGGTGGCTCCTCTTCGTTGCAGTGCACGGGCTTCTCATTGGCGGTGGCTTCTCTTGTTGCAGAGCACGGGCTCTAGGCGCGCGGGCTTCAGTAGTTGTGGCTCGTGGGTTCTAGAGCACAGGCTCAGTAGTTGTGCATGGGCTTCGTTGCTCCGTGGCATGTGGGAATCTTCCCAGACCAGGGATCGAACCCGTGTCCCTGAACTGGCAGGCGGATTCTTAACCACTGCACCACAAGGGAAGTCCCTACATGTGTACTTTTTTTTTGTTTTTCAGTACGCGGGCCTCTCACTGTTGCGGCCTCTCCCACTGCGGAGCACAGGCTCCGGACGCGCAGGCTCAGCGGCCATGGCTCACGGGCCTAGCCGCTCCGCGGCATGTGGGAACTTCCCGGACCGGGGCACGAACCCATGTCCCCTGCATCGGCATGCGAACTCTCAACCACTGCGCCACCAGGAAGCCCCATGTGTACTTTGAAATGCACTTAATCCTAGTTCATTAAAACAGGATTGTAGAGGTAAATATTATTGACAGTCCCAACAGGAAACATATGGATAATTAGAGAAAACTTCAATAAATAGACTATTTACAAGGTGGACAACATGTAGGAAAACCAAAAGGATAAAATAATATACTGAGCCTCGTTGAGTTTTACTACTCTTGTGTCTGAAGGGGCAAGGGAAGAAAGAGAAGAGTGGAGAGGGCCACCGTAACAGAAGCTTTCCCTTCAGTGGAGGCCAACAGCAACCCCCTCCTCCCTGTGACCTCCTGCTGAGGTTCCCTATTGGGCCAAACCAATAGGAAGCCAGAGGACAAGGAAATTCCTTGATGCAGTCCATTTAGGGCAGCCTCCCAGAGCACAAAGCACGATGGAGAAGGTTAAAAAGTGGATCTAGAGTGGGAAATAGAGGATATTTAACACAGTAGATTTTTTTAATGAGATAAACTGAGGTTGATATATCACTTCAGTCCATGGATGAGCTTCAAGTGGTCTAAAAATTAGTAGAAACAGGTAGTTGTAAATCATTATAGTAATAACCTTGATGAATCACACCTCTCAGTACTATTCACACCTCTCAGTACCCACACTCTTGGGTACCCCCTCCATACTAACTCGAGGCTTGGCCATATGACTTCATATGAACAATGGAGTGTCAGCATACGTGATATAAGCAAAAGCTTAATAGGTAACCTTTGGGAATACTGCCCTGTTACTTCCAGGCCATGAAGAAGCCTGGGATGAAACACCATGTGGAAAGAGACACCCAGCTATCCTAGTCATGCCAGCTGAGCCCACCCCCAGCAGATTGGTTAACTGAATGCCTCAGCATGAATAAGCCCGGTCAAAACACTGTCCAGTCAACCTACAGAATCTTGAAATATGAGAACTGTTTTTGTTTTAAGGCACTAAGGTTGGGTGGTTTATGACGCAGCCATAGATAACTGAACACAACTTGATTTCTACTGAGGAATGGCTAAACTCCAGGGCCACAGGAATCAATTATGTTCAAATGATATCCTTACAACCCAATTCTCTCTGCCTCTGAGCTCAGCTCTACTCTCTTTCCCTCTGTGTACTGACTTAATTCTCAGATAGGTTCTCCTCTTGTGGTCAAAAGGTGTTTGCAGCACTCCCAGATTTCACATCCTCTATGCTCAATATGCAAAAGGAAAGAGAAAGCTTCTTTTTCGCAACAGTTGGACAAGAGTCAAGTCTACTCTCATTGACTTCAACTAGGTCATTTCCACCTGCAGGCCAGTCACTGAGGCTAGGTGGTTAAGCCAGTCAGGCCCTACTCTAGAGCTGAGAGGGGTGTAACTGCATCCAAATATTAATAATATGAGCTGAGAGTAAATGAAAGATCCACAAAAAAGTAAAAGAACTTGGAAGAAGGGGGATCATTGTGGATGTCAGGTGGCCAAAAGCTGATAAACTTCTAATACAAATCTTAAATGCATATCTCCATCCTTCACCTTTCTCCCAAATTCTAGGCTTGAATATTCAATTGCATACTTGGAATCTTGTATTGGATGTGTCCAAACATCTCAAACCTTGTCCCAAACTGAACCACCCATGGAACTCGGAGGTGGAGGAGTTCTCCCCTTGCTCTTTATCGTAGCTCCCAAATCTTATTCCTCTTTCCTCCTACAAAAGCCCCATAATTGGGCTTCCCTGGTGGCGCAGTGGTTGAGAGTCCGCCTGCCGATGCAGGGGACACAGGTTCGAGCTCTGGTCTGGGAGGATCCCACATGCCGCGGAGCAACTAAACCCGTGTGCCACAACTACTGAAAAGCATGCACCTGGAGCCCATGCTCCACAACAAGAGAAGCCACTGCAATAAGAAGCCCGCGCACCACAAGGAAGAGTAGCCCCCACTCGCCACAACTAGAGAAAAGCCCGCACGCAGCAATGAAGACCCAACGCAGCCAAAAATAATAAATAAATTAAAGAAGCCCCATAATCTTTGAAGTAGGGCAGCGTATTTTTAAACTAGCTCTTTCTCCTTGTTACTGTCATCTTTCAAACACTTGGGTCACATTCCCTCATTCACTGATGACTCTAGCACGTTTTGTAGTCTTTATTCCCACTACTCATCAATTACAGTGTCAACATCCACGGTGATGACCCACCTGACACCTTAGACTCTCAGTTCCCCAACCTCCTTCCCCACAGTGATCATTTCATCCTTCCACCTCAACCACCCACCCCCACAGTAACACTGTTGACCCTGTCTGTACCAACAATTACAGTACCTCCAAAAGCTCAAATTCCAGAATGCTACCTTCTAATCCTCCCATTTCCTATCTTTTCTAGTTTTCCCACTGCAGCTCTTCTTCAGCTATAATGAAACCTCCAGTCCATGGACACCATCACTTTCTCACTACAGATGATCCTCTTACCCAGTTTATATTTCGTTATTAATTGTTCAAATAATTTCCTTGCAAACACCCTTAACTCTCTCAGTCAGTCCTTTCTTCCTTCATTATCTTGCCTGACAAAGCTTTAGCCCTAGTTATCCCAATTAGTCCCCCCTACTCCATGCTGGCATCCAAATGTCTAAATATTTCTAGAAATAGAAAGTTCACAGCTTTACTCGCAATAAATGTACGGCCATAAATTTCATGTGCACTCCACACTGCGAACCAATCCTATTTCACTTCCCTGGTCTGTCTGCTTTTCTACTCTGCATACTGATAATTTCACACATCCTTTCTCTTTAAACCTCTTGTACTTCCCAATTTTCCATTCTCAGTTGATGACCTTGCCTCGTAGTTATTTGAGAAAATACAAACAATGACTTCCATTATCCGTACCTGCACTTCCTGCTGTCAAGCAAGTGACATCTGTTGCTCACCACCAGGGGCAGCAGTCCCAGGATGTCAACCTGCATGGTTTGCAGGTGTCAGGGTCACCGAGAAAGACACAGTTCACACGGCCACTGGATGGAACAACACTTCACTCACAGAGAGAAGAGACGGAGCAAAGATCAGCCTCAGTAATGAGTATCGGTCCCCCATGGCCAGCACATCTTATCCCACAGCTAATGCAGGGAGATGGTCTACACACACCTCTCCTGTGCTGCAGGTAAAGGACCTCCTCCTCTCCCCACCAGGTTCAGATATAGCTGGGGTTAGCCAGGTGCCATATCATGCACACACTTTAAGCAGAACAAAGAATTACATATCAAACCCAGAACAGGGAAAGATACTCCCAAACGATTCCACGTGTCCCATGATATGCAGCCATGCAAGGGTCAACAGGCTATACATAACTGTCTTTCCCAATAGTCCAGCCCCCAACCCTTGCTCAACCACTGAAATAGCAGATAAAACACATCAAGTATGGTAGGAACACCCTCCGCTCCCAAATCTGGAGATGGAACTAGGTCCAGTGAGGCCCCTGAACAATTCACATGGATGCAGTTTACTCGCAGAGGCTCCATGGTATTTTGGGACAGCAGTTCATCAGGGCCACAAGGAGAACCAGACCCAGGAGGGTGATCAGACCTCCCTCAGGGATGGTCCCTAATCAAGAACCCCAAGGGCCTGTAGTAAGCTAACTGAAGAGTTTTCTGAGAAGAGTCTAGGGGGACTGCAGGTAGACAGCCGATAATCATCCTGCCTGAGCATGGGTCCTCTCCAGCTCAGTTTCTACCTTTCCTTAATTACTGATATATACACAAGTGTTGGCAGTAACACAAATGCCACGATGTTCTGCCAGCAGATCAAGGCTATTTGGTTGCCCATTACCACCACCAGCTTAGCTAGTGAGTTCAGGGAGTCTTGTCTGTTTTGGAGTGCGTGGAGAGTGTCTGAGTCATTTTGTACCAGCCGAGCTATCACAATGGGAATATGGGATTAGAGCCTTAACCTCTAATTTAGAGGGACCTCTCTCTGTCCAGTAGCATTGGTAGAAGTCTTCTGTAGGGATCTCATCAATTTTTGTTTCGTCTATCCAGGTTTAACAACTGAAGCCATATTGCTGTGGGTCAACCCTGTTCTCTCCTTCATTCCTCCTCTGTGTTCCCTTGAGTTCCCCTTTTGGCCTCTGGGCATGGCTCCCCGTTGTTGGTTTTCTAACTGTTTAGCCCAAATTGTTGGAAACCACTGAAATCATTCTATTGTTTTGATCCCAAACAGGACATTTCAGTGGAGCTTTTCTATTTCTTGTCCCATAGTCATTTTAGGGGACAACTGTAGGGTTAATGGGGTCTTCCACTGGAGAGCCCCCTGTCACATGAAGGACTCCACTGCATCATCTACATCCCCAGGGTCAGGGTCATATAGGCAGCATCTGTGGCTTTTACCTGAAATGCAGTTATGGCTCTATGAGTGGTTTTCCAGGGGCTCCTAGTCTTAGGGAAGTCCCTACCGTTGGGAATACCGCACTCATACTCTTTGCAATCCAGATCAAGAGCAACATGGGCTTATCCTTTTCACTGCCCCATTGATTGCCCTGTTCCATGTGGGCAAAAACACACTGCAGCCAGGGGTCAGTGATTAGCTTCCCTGGACTGCATCACTCAGTCTGAGATATTTAAGTCTGCAAGGCCCCCTAATCAACCACATGCACCATCCAAGTCACATGAGACACCCCCCCCCCGGCCTCTGCCCATATCTTTCAGTTTTCATATTTCATTCTGAGAGAAGGACCTCATTTCATCAGTTACATTTTCAGCAACACCATGAGTGGTTTTGTGTTGAGTGAAAACAAGCTTTACTTGGGGTTTTTAAACAACCCAAATCAGGAGGAGCTTCCTACACAGGGGCCTTTGACTCCCCTTGGGTGTCATCTGCAACCCCTTGCATGTGGAAGTTAGGGGCTGGTGTAGGAGTGTGAAGGTGGCCAGAAGCTAAGCTAATTCTCCAAAAATTTTTAGGGCGCACCTCTTGCATTCTGCCCTTGTCCATAACAGCAGTTTATCCTTGTTGACAAGGAGACTGTCGACATCTCACTTATCCCCAGTCAGCTAGAGGGAGGTCATCCCCCCAGGGAGCTAGCACTACCCTGGGATGGCTGTGCTGATGAACCTTGTGCCATGGTATACTTTGTTGGTGACCTTGCTCACTGCACCAAACTGTCAAGCAAGTGACACCTGTTGCCTACCACCAGAAGCAGCAGTACCAAGCTGTGTTCTCACTGCAGAGTTTGCAGGCATCAGAGTTGCCAAGAAAGACACAAGTCACACAGGCACTGGATGGAACAACACTTCACTCACGCAGAGGACAGACAGAGCAGGATCAGCCTCAGTAGTGAGTATGGCTCCCTCATGGCCAGTGCATCCTTCCCCACAGCCGATGCAGGAAGATGGTCTACACGTACCCCCTTCTCTCCCCACCAGGAATAGATTATAGCAGAAGGGCTGGCTGGGTGTCATACGATGCACATGCTTAAAGCAGACCAAAGAAAGTACAAATCATGCCCAGCACAGGCTGTGAGGACTCCTTATTTCCACGTAAGAAAACGTTCTGAACAGGCCCAAGGCATGCTCTTATGCAGTTATGCAAGGGTCAATAGGCTATGCGTGACTGCCTTTCCCTACACCTGCCTTATCTCTTGTTCTAACAATCAAAGAATACAAAGACCTCCATTTGTATTCTGCAAAGGCAGAATGTAGGGAAAAATCCTTGCCTTCTCGAGGATTTTGCTCCTATAACTTTTTGCCTCTTTTTCCAGCATCATAAATCTCCACCCTCTACTAAATCAATCCCATGAATATATAAAGATGCTCTAGTATCTCTCATTTAAAAAGCAGTCCCTCACTCTTACAACCCTCTCCAGCTACAGACCCATTTTTGCCTTCTCACCTTACTTACTCCTCAGTCCTCTTCAACTGTGCTTCCGTCATCCCTATTCCACTTGTGACTGTGTTCACTGGTGATCCTCATGTGGCCAACCCCACAGTCATTTCTGTTATCTTACCTGACCTTTCAACATTCATGCTAATTGACCTAACTCTCCCTGAAACTCCCCACTTTCTTTCTGAGATATCGCACTCTCCACCTTTCCCTCCAAGGCATTTCATTTATTGGCACTTCCTTCTCCGCTGGAACTCGAAAGTTTGCAGCGCTCCAAGGCTCTGTCCTGGGCTTTCTCCTCTTTATCTATACTCCTTCCCTGATGCTCTCACTCAGTGTCATGCTTTAAATACCTTACTCATGCCAATGATGTTCAAGCCCTAACCTCTCCTCTGAACTTCAGGCTCATGTGTCAAACTGCCACCTTGACTTTTCCAGATACATGTGATTTCTTTCCCCCTGATGTAGCTCTTTAACTTTACTACTTCACGTGCTTAAGTTAAACTCTACTATTTCATGAAGTATTCACAAGATTTTCTTCAATTTGCAGTTGTCTGTCCTGCAACGAAACCTAGAGTTTACTGACCAGTTCAGTTTTAGACACTGGAAAAATGAACATTAAGAGATAAGATTCTTTAATTCTCGTATTTTTAAATTTTTTTATTGAGGTATAATTGACATACAACATTGTATAATTTCAGCTGTACAACATAAAAATTCGATATTTGTACATATTGCAAAATGATCACCACAGTGACTCTAGCTAACATGTGTCACCATACATAGTTACACAATTGTTTTCCTTGTGATGAGACTTTTCAAATTTACTCTCTTAGTAACTTTCAAATATGCAGTACGGTATTATTAACTATGGTCACCCTGCTGTACGTGACAACCCCATTACTTATTTATAACTGGAAATTTGTATCTTTTGACCCCCTTCACCCTTTTCGCCCACCCTCTATCCCCCACCTCTGGCAACCACCAATCTGGTCTCCGTGTCTTTTTGACCTTGGATTTTTTTTCTTCTCTTTTTATTTTTTTCTTTTTAGATTCCACATATAAGTGAGATCATACAGTATTAGTCTTTTTCTGTCTGTCTTATTTCACTTAGCATAATGCCCTCAAGGTCCATTCAGGCTGTCACAAATTGTAAGATTTCATTCTTTTTGATGGCTGAATAATATTCCATCGTGTATATATATACCACATTTTCTTTATCTATTCATCTACTGATGGACACTTAGGTTGCTTCCATATCTTAGTTATTGTAAATAATGTTAATATGAACATGGGGATGCACATATCTTTTGAGTTACTGTTTTCATCTTCTTCAGATAAACATCCAGAAGTGGAATTGTTGGATCATATGGTAGTTCTATTTTTAATTTTTTGAGGAACCTCCACACTGTTTTCCATAGTGGCTGTACCTTCCCACCAACAGAGCACAAAGGTTCCCTTTTCTCCACATCTTACACTAGCATTTTTTATCTCTTGCCTTTTTGAGAACAGCCATTCTAACAGGTGTGAAGTGATATCTCACTGTGGTTTTGATTTGCATTTCCCTGATGATTAGTGATGTTGAGCATCTTTTCATGTATTGGGTTGGCCAAAAAGTCCCTTCAGTTTTTAAGTAACAATAAAAGACACATTTTTCATTTTCACCAAGAACTTTATTGAACAACGTATTCACCGTTTTGTTCCACTACCTTCTGCCATTTTTCAGGCAACTTCATAATTCCATCTTCCCAAAACTTTTTATCTTTTCAAGCAAAGAACTGTTCCAGGTGCCTCTTACAGTCTTCCAGGTAATTGAAATTTTTTCCATTAAGAGAATTTTGTAAAGACTGAAATAAATGGAAATCCGAAGGTGCAATGTCTGGTGAATATGGCAGATGAATCAGAACTCCCCAAACTGTAACAGTTTTTGCCTGGTCATCAAAGAAACATGCAGTCTTGTGTTATCCTGATGGAAGATTATGCGTTTTCTGCTGACTAATTCCGGATGCTTTTCGTCAAGTGCTGCTTTCAGTTGGTCTAATTGGGAACACTACTTGTTGGAATTAATCGTTTGGTTTTCCGGAAGGAGCTCATAATAGAGGACTCCCTTCCAATCCCACCATATACACAACATCACCTTCTTTGGATGAAGACCAGCCTTTGGTGTGTTTGGTGGTGGTTCATTTCGCTTGCTCCACAACCTCTTCCGTTCCATATTGTTGTACAGTATCTACTTTTCATCACCCATCACAATGTTTTAAAAACGGGATGTTTTCGTTACGTGTAGTAGAGAATCACAGGCGGAAATATGGTCAAGAAGGTTTTTTTTGCTTAACTTACGTGGAACCCAAACATCAAAGTGATTAACATAACCAAGCTGGTACAAATGATTTTCAACATTTGATTTGGATATTTTGAGTATGTCGGCTATCTCCCGAGTGGTGTAACATTGATTGTTCTCAATTAATGTCTCGATTTGATTGCTATCAACTTCAACTGGTCTACCAGACCATGGAGCATCGTCCAGCAAATCTCCAGCACAAAACTTCACAAATCACTTTTGACACATTCAATTAGTTACAGCACCTTCTCCATACACTGCACAAATCTTTCTTTGCATTTCAGTTGCGTTTCTACCTTTCTTGAAACAATAGAGCATAATATGCCAAAAATGTAGCTTTTCTTCCATCTTCAATATTAAAATGGCTACACAAAAATTCACTAATTTTGATAAGCTTTTTTAAATGCACGCTGATATGACAGCTGTCACAACACAATCTAATAAAATAGTTTCGAATGAAGTTAAAGATAACTAAGTGCTGCTAGAGCCATCTTACGGAAAAAACTGAACAAACTTTTTGGTCAGCTCAATACCTGTTGGCCATTTGTATGTCTTCTTTGGAAAAATCTGTCTATTCAAATCCTTTGTCCATTTTTCAATTGGATTTTTTGGGGGTTTTGCTACTGAGTTGTGTGAGTTCTTTATATTTTTTGGATATTTTCCCTTATCAGATAATTCTTATTTCTGAAAGCTGAATTTTTTCCCACTTTGGAATAAGTTAATTATGTTTACATTACCTAACTTAGCATACATATGTTTCCCATGATTTAACCAAAAGCTGTAATTGTGAACTTTTTTCTCATACATTCATTATCTAACCAGCTCTTTATGTGTATTGACTATGTGCTCAAATGCTATCTACTACAGGATATCTGCACACACTACGGTACCGATTTTAGGCAACTGCTGCTGGACCTTTTTTCTTTTCTCCCCACACTCATTTGTGCACATGACTTCACTCATCATCTTCATTAGTTTGCCAAATGGTCCTTCTCTAGCCCCGACTCTTCTCTTGGGCTTCAGTTCTACATTTCTGATGGTCCGCTGGACAAATGTAACCAAATGTTCCCCTCAAAATCTAACAAAACCAAAACTGAATCTTCTTTTTCCTGCTCCCAAATCAGTCATTTCTGACTTGCCTCTTCCTGTCAGTGGAGCTGCCATTCTCTTGCCTGCCTAGGCTCTACTCCACTTCCCCCACAGATCATCACATTCTACCATCTCCTCCTTTAACACAGCCACAGCATGTTTTGGGGACAGGATTATGAATCTGGGGTTAGAAGGACTTGGGAAGTTAGTTGACCGAGATCTCTATGCCTCATTTTCCTCATCTTTAAAGTATACACCGGGATTGTTTTGAAGATTACATGATCCAATGCATACAAGAACCCAGTAGCACATAAGTTCTCACCATGCGTTGTTCTCTTCCCTGCCTTCCATCTCCGTGGCCAAAATTATAGTGGTGTCCCTCACAATATCTCATCTAAATGATTGCACTAAATTTCTAAACACTGCTTTTTCTCTCCAAACTCTTCCTAAAACACTATTTGGTTCACACTATAATCTTACCTAAAAGTCTTTAATGAATGTCTAATTTTTAAAGCAGAGGTGTCTACACTACTATATATGAAATAGATAATTAATAAGGACGTACTGTACAGCACAGGGAACTCTTCTCAATACGCTGTAATGACCTATATGAAAATAGAATCTAAAAAAGAATATATATGTATATGTATATGCATATATGTATATGTATAACTGAGTCACTTAGCTGTACACCTGAAACTAACACAACATTGTAAATTAACTATATTCCAGCAAAAATTAAAACAAAACAAAAAATAAAGCAGAGGTGTCTAAAATTGGGTGGTTACTTCTCACTAAAGTATAAACTCTTTCGGGAAGGGCAAGGACTTTTGTGTATTCACATTAACCTTCCCTGAAGCACAATGCATGCACCAGGGGCTCAGTGAACATTTCTTCCCAAAAAAATGATTAAAATGATGATCTTATCTGAAAGTTTGCAACAGAATATGAGGAGTTGTTTTCAGTATGCTAAATTCTTCAAGGATACTTTTAATTTCAGTTCTGACCTTTATATGGTCTTTCTTAACTCACTTAAAAATATCTGGTAGCATTTCGCTTGTCTGCTTTAGGTGTGGGAGCAATAACTGTTGGCTTCATTCCTCAGTATGTTTTTCTGTTCCTTGAAGAGATAAAAGTCTTGAATGAATTATGTACTGACTTTACAGTCATCAGCCACATTCACTGGAGGGCAGTGTTGTCACTAATCAGGCTCTAAATTCATTTCATTTTGCATTGCATTTGTTAGAGTTATCCGTTTATGAGTTAAAAGGAATATGGGAGTCTTTTTTTTTTTAAGACTGGAATATATATCAGATGTGCACTACTGCACTTACCCTAATACAGCGGTTCTCAAACTTATATATGTATATGAACCACCCTAGACCTGGGCTGTCCAATACAACAGCCACTAGCCATGTGGCAATGAAGCACCTGAAATGTGGGCAGTCAAACTGAGATGTGCTGTGAGTGTAAAATATACAGTGGATTTTAAGGACTGAGTACATAACTTATGCTGATCATATATTGAAATGAAAATATTTTGGCTCTGTTGGGTTAAATAAAATGTACTGGAATTAATTTCATCTGATGCTATTTACTATTTTAAATTAAAAGTGGCTACTAGCATATTCAAAATTACATATATGACTCACATTTGTGGTTTATATTCCTTTTAGCACTGTCCCAGATGCTTGTTTAAAATGCTTCCTGGGTCCCACTTTTGGATATTCTGCTTTAGTACCTTCAGGTTAGGAACCAGAAATCTGATACTTTTTATCTCTCCAAGTAATTCAATTGATAAGTCAGAGTTTTATACTGCTTTTGACCAGATGATTTTAAGGGTCCTCAGCACAGCAAACAGTGATTCAAAGAGAACAAAGGGAGTAACAGTTTTCGGTTTCAATTGTGTGACAATGGCCACCCATAACAGTCATACATGTTTCTCAATTAGCAAAACACACTTCAAAACATAATCACAACACAACCATTTTATGGGAGTGGAAGGAAGCTGGGAACAATTAAGTAATATCTATCACAAATCTAAGTGCACATAACTGTTGCCTCACTTCTAGAAATCGATCTTGCCGATCTTCTCACAAGCTCACTATGATATACTTGTAATTCACTTCGGCACTATTTAAAATAGTGAAAAGCTGGAAAGTTATGAAATTATGACACATCCAACTGAATACTATGCAGGCTATAAACAAGAAGGTCATCTATATGTACTGATACAGAAAGATGTCTATGATACTTACCGGGGGCAAAGCAAGTTGCAGAAAAGGACACAGATCCTATTTGCATGTGAAAAAATACGTACATATATGTGCATAGAAAGTTTCAAAAACTGTTAATATTGGTTACTGTTAATAGCAGGGAGAAGATTCCCAGCGATATGAAAAGGAACTTTTACTTTGCTTTTTATATCCTTTTGTACTGTTTTAGTTTTTTTAATATTAGGAATATGCAAATTTACATTGTACAGTACAAAATGGTTATTTTCAAATATACATAACGCCCAGCCAAGTAAACACTTCATCGCTTAGGTTCCTGTTATAGAAATTTGCTTTTCACTATTAACTTTTAATCTGGAGTTTGGTCTTCATTTTAATTTTCTAAAAAGCCACCGCATATATTCATTCATTTGTTTATTCAACCAGTAGTTACTAACCACCTGCGTTATGCCAGGCACTGTTCTAAGGCAGAAAAATAAAGAGCGGTGCACCGGCGGAGGACAATAAACAAACGCACACGTACATAATAACTAGTTGTTAAGTGCTATGAAGACCTCAAATTTCAAATGCCGAAATGTTCTAATGTCATGTGCTCCTGTGTGTGCATATACGTACGTATATTTACCCGTACTTACTAATTAATGCAATCATAGCTACTGAATTGAAGTGTCGTTCGGATAAAGCATTCTGGGAAATTTCTCAAATTAATCTTTCTCCAGCATGCATTATAATGAATTTTGTACAAAAAGATGTAAATAGCAAAGCCTTTTTTTTTTGGTTGTGTGAATTTAGGAAAATTACTTAGCTACTTCAGGCCTCAGTGTTCTCCTCTACCAAGCGGAGGATTTACCTCTCGGGTCTCCCGTCTCGGGGTGAATTCTCTGGGCGTATCAGCGTAACAGCAGCGCCCTGCGCCCGGCGGCGTGTGGGTGGGGCGGGTCCCGCGGAGCGCAGCTGGGCCGCGTGCCGCGCAGCGGGCCGGCTCTCCCGAGACGCGCGGCGTTCTCGCTGTGGACCGGAGGAGAAACACGGTGCTTTCACAGACTTTTTTCACCCGAGCATTTCTGCCCGCCAATTTCTCTTTCCGGGCGTCTAGCGGTCGCCCGGCGTCAACTCCCGCAGGCGCCAGCCAACCAGCCAGCCCGACTTCTCGAGCAGGTCACCCGGTGAGGCCGCCCTACGCTCAAGTCCACTGCTACACTCAAGTCCACTGCCGGCCCCGAGCCGCCCCAGCCGTCGCGGGCAGACTTGGCTCAGTGTAGGTGGTAGCCTCGCCTGCAAAGGCGGCTGTTCGTTCAAATTCTGGCGCCACTCCCGCGCCACGTAGGGCCAGACTCGGAAGCGACGGACCACGGCGAGCCAGCGGGCGCGCGCCCGGGGCTGGGCGTGCGCGCCGCGGAGGGACGGCGCGCGCACCACGCCCCGGAACGAGCCCCCGAAAGAAAAGAGCCGCCTGGCGCGCTCTCGCTCCTCCCGTCAGGAGCCGGTCACGCCCCCTTACTCTACAGCGTCCAATAGATGCGAGAGGGAGGGGCGGCCTCTTTCCGGCTCGGGAGAGAGTATATAGGGAACTGCTGGCGACACCACTCGGTCTTTTACGTCAGGACTTGGGATCTGCCGTGTGGTTCTAGGTAAGCGGGCGTTGCGGGCGGTTGTCCGAGCGAACCCGGGCGGCGCAGCTTAGGTTGGGAGCTGCAGTAAGGTGAAACGATTTCAGAAATTGGAGCTTAGAGTGCGGTGATGAAAACTTGGACGTGGGGAACGCGCCGCCGGGCCGCCACGTGTCCCGAGTCGTGGTGGCGGCCGGCTTCGAGCGGAGGCGGCCGCTGGTGGCCGCGCGGCCTGGTTGTTACGCCCGGGCAGCCCCTGACTGAGCCTGGGAGGCGACCGGCAGAAGACAACATTCCTGGGATTTGGGGGCGGGGGGTTACCCTTAACGTTAAGAGCAAGAGTCCCGTGATAGGGTGTCTTTCTCCCATGGCCAGATCAACAGTTATTTCAAAACGGGCAGCCCCGGACTCGGCGTGAGACTGAGTTGTATTGTGCCGAGGTGGCGCTGTGTGCAAATAGGATTATTGAAGGGGAGGAGTTTAGTGCTGAAAACCTTGAACTATGACATTCTGTGAGAATGCTTAATTTTAAATAGATGCCCCGCAAGAACAATGGCTTTAGGTGTAACGGAGCTGTTATGTGGAGAGGCAGAGGTAAGGGTTGTTGAGGGCTTATTTTTAAACCGAAGGAGTAAACCTGTTGATTTACAGAAACGATGATGGAGCATCATTTGAAATTAAACTTTTTTTTAGATGCAAAGGAAAGTTCCAAAACGTATGGGAGAAGGTTTGCTGGAAAATGACTTGGTTAAAACTTGACAATCTTACCAGGTGTGTATTGGACTCGTATTAATACTTTGAGTCTGCATGTGTTTAGTCCACATGTAGAGTAAATGAGAAATTTTTTTGTCCTCGAAGGAGCATCCTGCAGGTCGATGAATACTAATGAAGCTATGACCGTCACCGATTGATGATGAACAGCTTCATTTGAAAGTAAGTTATGTGGCTTACAGCATCTACTATAGCATTCCGTAGTACTTGCCTTTTAATGTTGCTCTGGTTTATGGTAAGTGTCAGTGTGATCGAGCTTAATGGAGTTTGGTCTGATCAATGAGGAAAGCTATCCCTAAACGGATTACCTGAAGAAAAGTATGTACGGATTCGGCTTCTGAGATAAGACCAATATACAGATATGAGATAACAAATTTTTGTTGCCTGGATTTTATAACTGAGTTTTCTGTTAGCTTATGCCTCTTATAGGGGAAAAACTGTTGCTTCACACTAGTGTTTTTCTTCTCTGCCAACAGTGACAGGGGTCGCTGTCCGCCTATTGAAAGAGGCCAGTTTGCCATGAAGTTCCTAAGGTGTAAACATGTCTGTGAGTAGAGATATTTTGCTTAACAATCAGTCAATCTTGTGTCCTTGGTCTTATCTATGATGATCCTATCCCGAACCTGAAGTTCTGTTGAAAAAAACTTATATACGGATCTGGCTTCTGAGATAGACCATTATAAGGACGACAGTATTTTTGAAAATTTCTTTAAATAAGTTCTTGAGATGTTGATAGTCTTGTAAATCTCAAATGTTCTTCCTTTTCTAGGGCTAGTGCCACGAGATTTACTTGTCTGTTGTATGAAAAACTGGTGATCAGGAAAAGCTCTTCATTTTATGGACACGGAAAGAAAACAAAACTCAAGACAGATTATTTAATTTTGAAATTGCATTTGTAAAAAGATTTCTGAGCCAACGTCAAATCTAGATTAATGCATCCATAAGATTCAAGCCATTTCTGTTTAATCTTGTCACTGCCCTAGAGTCATAACCTGTTAGCCAGTATATTATTGATACTTTCTAGCTCTGAAACTGTTTTTAATGGAAAATTATTTTTCAGTTGTCCAGCCTTGTAATTAAATAATTCTGAATGAATGTTTAGCCTTTGGTCACCTGTCTGAATTTAAAATGCATAATTGTAAATACAGCCAAGTGAGAGTTTATACTATTGTAGGAAAATCCTTAGAAGGGAGAGATGACTGGGTTTGGTGATCACAAGGGGATATGGAAAACCTTGGCTTTGTGCAGGGTACTAAGTATTACAGAATTACTGAAGGTGAGGGCAGAGGAGAGAGACAGGACCTATGACTGGGGTGAGGGGAGGTAAGCCAGGCATCAAAACGATCCAGTATACTAGCTGAATTGTGGAATATTTAGTCCTAGTATAATAGTAATATGAAGGGGTATTTATGCTAAAAATGGGGAGGAGTAATGCTGAAAATTAAGGAAGAGAGCACAGCATAAAAGTCAGGAGCCATGAGGGAAGGTCACTGATAAAATCTGGGTTAAAACTGGTCAAACATTGTACAGAATGGATTAGTGTAAACAGTAATAGCATCTGATCTAACCAAGGTGGTTGGGCTCCGTGCATAATCATTTTCCCTAAATAGCTGCATGAATAAATTGTTCCCAAGCCCATATTTAAATGTCAAAGTTAGAGTGCCAATATTCTTGTCACCTTATAATGAACTCTGTTTCTTAAAATGTTCACCTGCCTTGGTGAGAATTCAGTTGGGTCCATGCAGCTCAGTCAGGTTCATGAGACTGATAAGCCTGTAGTGGTCAGGCACACAGTGAATTTGGCCCAAGTATTAAGACAGTGTACAAAAATGGGGCTCTGAAAATGTTTCTTGCAGTCCGTGTACAGCATTATGTTACATTGTTCTTTATTGCACTCAGTGTATTTGGAAATGAGGAAACTTTGGCACTGCAATCTGCACCGTTGATCACTGATCTCCCTTACCCTGCTTTATTTGGTTGGAACTTTTACAACATGCTCGATAAGATCTGTTTCACACACTGACATCTTAAGTACCTAGATACCTTAACTACCTGGCACTTGGTTGTCAGTAAATGTTAAACAAACAATGAATGATTAAAGACCAATTGGGATCTACACAAAACTTGCAGAGAAAACTGCCCTTTTGTCAAAGTTGGCAAACATCAGTCACTTCAAAACAAGGCATGAAATGAATAAAACTTGGCTTTAGAGCCCTTTGACCTCTTTTCCCTCAGTCCCTTCTGGTTTTGCTCTTTTCCCTCCCAGTCAGTCTTATAATATTTCCTTAGTTGATAAAATCCAAATAATGTACATATACTTCATTGCACTATACTAGGTCCTGCCAGGGAGGTCAAGGGTAAAACATTTCCTATGTCCTCTGTCACATCAATAGTTGTACGAGATACCAAGAAAGAAGGCAAGATACAGGGATGCAAAGAACTGAGAAGATTGAACAAGTGATACATTTAGGCGTAGGAGACACCAACCAAAGATGGTATGCTGAGGGCGGTAAATTGAGAATTTAGGCATCAGTTGGATGGATAGATGTGGGACAAATAAGGTGGAGGATAAGACTGAAATGGTACAGTACCCCAAGCTTTTTGAGCAACAGAGAACTAAAAAAAAGCTATCATTCAAATTCCCTGAAACTTGACATGTTTTCAGTAGGAAGAGACATAGTCACTTATTGAGCCTTACTGATTTTGCAGGGTACACACTTGACAAGAGATGAGAGTTGGGTCCAGAAAGGTACAATTTTAGTGGAACTTAGCTCAACATAGCAGCTTCCTTTTAAATTACCGATTGATTTCGTAGCACTTTTCTTTCGCACAGCAGAGGTCTTGTTATCCTCTACGGCCTTCTGATTTGTGAATGCTGACCTAGCTGGACAATAGGCAACTAACTACTAGCTAAGACCAGGGACCTTAAGCTGTTATCTGGGTAAGGGATTTACCTTCCAGAGCATATCTGCTAAAAGAGGCAGCGTAGATTAAAAATCAAAAGCCTAAAGACATAAACGAATAGGACTGAAATAGACCAGGATCTGCTTGGTTAGGGCTGGTTTCAGATTGAAAGAGCAGATTCTACATGTGTGTGACTTGAGCCAATAATTTTCCCTGCGTAACACCATGCCTCCAGGTTATCTTAAAATACAGTAGGCTCAATCCTACCTTTTGGTGTTTTCTAAATTAGTTCTATTGCTAGAAATCCAATATCCACTGCACTTGGCTTCCCAGTCAGGTGCCCTCTGAACTGATTATACACTTCATAATCCTTGCTGTTTGCCCAGCCTGTGTGAAAGCTTTTGGCTGTTTCATGATTTTTAAACCAGTTCACCCATTAAATTTAGAGCCTTTGAATCCCAGACTACTAGGATAGTCTGCTTATCTTTTGTCAATTCCTCCTCCCTGGGGGTGCGACCCTCCTTCCCATATTTCTTCCCAAAAGCTTGGTTCCAGATCCAGATAGTATTTAAAGCATGGTATTTATAATTACCTCACTGAATATTGCCACTGCCTCCGGCATTGTTCCACCTCACTGATTCTACATTTTGGGGTATGTACAGAAATCAGGTCAAAATATAAGTGTGCCATGAAGCTTTGAAAATCTTATGGACCATTTTGAGGTGGGGCGGAAAGGGTACCTTTCTAATATGAGAACCACTCAGTCTCATTCTCACAAGTCTTGGTCTCTTCCCCTGACCACTAGTCAGTCGATCTCTGAGGTCCTGGCATGCCATGCAGCTGATTATAACAGGAAATAGATTTAATCTCACAGAATCCCACATGGAGTACAGTATGATCCAACGTACTTGGGAACTTTACCTTAGTTATGCTTACTCAGTTGATTATAGTTCCTTTCAAAGGAGTATTAACAACGCAAAAAGCATTTCAGAATTCTCATAGAATTCATCATTTGAAGAAACTATTTATAAATACAGTACATTACTGAGGTCAGGAAACTGGATGTGCCCTTGCCTCCTAACTACTGAATACAGTTACAGAACAATAAATGGTTCATTTTTAAAGTGTACAGTTTGATGAGTGTAAATATGCACCCATGAAACCATTACTGCAATCAAGATAGTGGTTAAATCCATCTCTCCCCAAAGCGCCTTTTTGCAGAGGCTTGATTTTGAACATGTTAAGTTTGAGATATGGGGAGAGATCTGAGCTGGAGAGTCATCATGTGGATGGTATATTTAAAGCCATAAGGTGAGACCACCAAGGGAGTGAATACCAATGGAGAAGTAGTCCAAGAGTTGAGTCCTGGGACATTCCAGGAGTAAGACATTTCAGGTTTATTTCAAATCCTAAAGATGATTTTGTATCAGCAAAAACTGGGAAACAGAAATCTGTTGTCAAGTTCAACTGCCGCATCTGAAACAAACTAGATAGAAAATCAAGGAGTTTCAGAAAACAAGGGTGAGAGCTAAGCAAATAATTGCTTGGGGTAATGAGGCTGGAGGTCAGCATAAAATTGAAGGAGTTAATATCCAAGGACAACTTTGCAAAGTGGCCTTCCAGAGAGAAGGAGATGAGGAATTTACGAAGTGTGTTAAAGGTTTTCATCAGACACTGGGCTTGGAGAAGTGGAGTTGACTACAGACAAGTTAGGTTTGCCTTGCGGTGCTAAAGTGCCTGATGAGGCTGAAAACTACCAAGTGTAGTAGTTAACATAATTCTTCACTACTCTTCTATGGAGCTCATCCATGTGGGAGCAGAAAGCAGGTCAGTGGATTAATCCAAAATTAGGGATAAACTGGACAGGAGGAGCAGAGTCATGATGGGCCAATCAAGGATGAAAGTAGTGTTAAAATTGACCTTGAGATCCAGGTTGATTAGGGAAAAAAATTAGACTGCTGGAAAACCGTCCCAGGTAATAACAAAGATGAGATGTACCATAGAAAGATGATGAAAATGAGGTAAAATAAGATCCTCTCCAGTTATACTATAAAATGACCCATAGCAGTTGTATTTCTAATTAGTGTTTATCTCTCTCTGGCCCTAGAGTGTGTTCTTTTCAAGCAGAAACTGTGCTCTTTCGCTTCTTAAACTCTGTGCCTAGTATACAATGTAATGACTCCCATTACAAATTAGTCTCATTAAAATGGAATTCAGTATGTATATTTAGGGTGGGCAATGATGGTATGATCTAAGTTCTCCAAAAGAGATAAAAGTAATGAGAAAAGTTGAAAACTTGTGATGGACTCAATATTTGTGTCCTCCCAAAATTCATATGTTGAAGCCTTAACCCCAGTGTGGCAATATTTGGAGATGGAGCCTCAGGGGAAGTAATTAAGGTTAAATGATGTCATAAGGGTAGGGCCCTTGTCCGATAGGATGAGTGTCCTTGTAAGAAGAAACACCAGAGAGCTCACTCTCCCTCTCCATGTGCACGCATGAGAAGGAGGTCATGTGAGGATACAGTGTGGTGGTGGCTGCCTACAAGCCCAAACAAGAGGCCTCAGAATAAAACCTGCCTTGCCGGCACCTTGATCTTGGACTTTCCAGCCTCCAGAGCTATGAGAAAATTAATTTCTATTGTTTAAGCCATTCAGTCTGTGGTATTTTGTTATGGCAGCTCTAACAGGCTAAGACAGAAGTAAAGGATAAATGGCCACTGCTATAATTAGGGGACTTTATATTTAGCTAAAGATTAATGAGTAATAACTATGGAAAAAGTCCATGCAATGTAATGTCTCTGGTTTTATACATTTTCCCTTTAGGTTTTTACTTATTACATTGAAACTGGATTGACAATGCACTTCCTTTTTTTTTTCTTTAAATGCACTTTCTTATTGAATAATAACAAACAGCTGCCACTCACAAAGCTTTCCAACCTGTTTCAACATCAAGATCAGTTATTTAAGAAATAGATAATTTTTCAATTAAAAAAATCTCAGTAAAAAAACTAGAGGGAATTCCCTGGCAGTCCAGTGGTTAGTACTCCTTGCTTCCACTGCAGGGGGCACAGGTTCAATCCCTGGTTGGGGAACTAAGATCCCACATGCTGCACAGTGTGGCCAAAAAAAAAACAATTGGAGATAGAAATTAAACTATCTTATAAAGTGAATGTTATCTGAAGTCTTATGGTTCACAGGAAAACCTTTTTAACATAAATGAAATTAGATCTTTAATAATCACCTCATATAACAAAAAATGGTTTAGGCTTACTAGATATTTCACAGTGTAAAATATCCTTGTTGTATATGAACGTTAAGATTGCAAAAAAAATTTTAACATCTTTGGTAACTGATAGGTCATATCTATCATGATTTCACTGTTTAATGAAAAATACTTGGTATAAAATAATGGCTGACACTTCTATAGTTCCTTTTATTTTCCACAGTACTTTGACATACATCATCTTGGTTTCTCCTACAGTAACCCAGGGAGTAGGCATTATTAGTATTTACACAATTTATATGTGAGTGAACTGTGAGACTTAAAATATAGGATGCTTAAGGTCTAGATCACTGGAAGGAATGATTTCATCATCATCTGTATTTTGCACACTATAATATAGACTTTTTAGTTTGGGTGCCACATTTAAGAACAGTGACAAACTAGGGGGCAATAAAAAAAAAAACTAGGGGGCATGTGGAATAATAGTAATAATCCCATCTGGTAGGTACTATGATTAGGCCAATTTTACAGATGAGGAAACTGAAACTTAGAAAAGTAACCTAATGAAGGTCACAGGAAGTGAGGGAATTAGATTGAAAATCTGGCAGTCTAAATCAAGAGATGGTGTTCTTACCCCACTAAATACCTTCCCCAGAGGAGTAGTTAACTGAAGTGTTTCTTTGGAAGACACAAAGGAGATCAATGAAATAAAAAGGCAAACTGCAACTTAAAAATGAACTTTCCAATAACAGGATGTACTGTCTCCTTATCACAGTCTCCTATCAGTGTGAGCTGGAGGAAGGAGGCTGGTCCTAGTCAACTTCAAAGACCACTCTAAGTCTAAATTCAGATTCTTGACTTGCCCAAGGTAACCCAGCTAGTTAATGACCAAGTTGACAACCAACACCTTCTATCCCTCTCTCAGTCCAGTGCTCAATCCACTGATAGTGTGGTGCCCCAATTTTTTTCCTGCAAAAATTTATATTTCCTCAGAATTCATTAATCTATGGGAATGGGAAAGATGGTACAAACCAAATAACTTTAATCAACTATTTTTATACAAAAGTACAATTTGGGGCCTGTTACTAATGGTTGATCAATTTAATTACATTAGTGCCACAGAGGCCTTAAGCAGACTAAACTTCTCTGGGGCAAAACAGTAAGGTGTATTCTTTGGGGGTACATCTCAATTCTGATTTTTTATTTTCATCACTGATGTAGACTCACAGTTTAAATTACATTTCTTCTTCAGAAATGAATGCAGAAACATTGCTCAGAGTCTGAACACACACCCAGAAATATCAAGATAGTTTTGAAATTCATGGACCTGTTTCCACATATCTGAATAAAGCTCAGTTTCTTGATGAGTTTTGTTTGCTTTTTTTTTTTTAATTTTTAATTGGCACATGGGATCTTAGTTCCCTAACCATGGATCGAACCCACACCCCCCTGCAGGGGAAATGCAGACGGAGTCTTAACCACTGGACCACCAGGGAAGTCCCAAGTTTTGTTTGCTTTAAATTCAATCTGTTCCTTTGAAGATCAAGGCACACTAAGAGGTTAGCTGTGGCGTGATTCAGAAATATCCTAAGGTTTCACTCTTTTGTTCATTGAACAAATAGGTCCTGAATAGTTACCATGTGCAGGTACTGTCCTAAGCACTGAAGATACAGCCGTGAACCAAACGAACAGAATCCCTGCCCTTGTGGAGCTTACATTTTAGGAGGAGGAAAAGAAGGATGAATTATAAAGTATGTGAGAAATTATAAAGTATTTGAGAGAATGAGAAGCAACATGAAAAAGAAAATAGAACACAGGACATTGGGAGTGGGTTTGGGGAGGGAGGTAAATACTGTTGTGATTTTTAAATACAATTGACAGGATAGGCTTCAATGAGAAGGTGAGATTAAGCAAAGACTTACAGAGAGTGAGGGATTGAGTTATGGACATATCTGAGCAAAGGGCATTCCCAGGACAGTTGCCCAAAGACAGGTGCATGTGTGTTAAAGAAAGAAAAGAAACACGGCACGCGGATCATGTCGGGTCTTATGTGTCATTGAAAGAATTTTGCTCTGAGTAAAATGGGAACCCGTGTAAAAGGAAATACAGAAACTGAAAGTATGATTCATGTGCATCAAAACCTGTGAATCCTACCCCTATGGCCCAGATTGTAGTCTCTACCATTTACCATTAAAAGAAAACAGGGCTCATTGGAGAAATGACTGATTACAGAGCTGAGGCAAGAAATGTACAAGATGCGCCTTCTGCATCTTGCTATATAGTATAAGAGAGCAAGAAAGCCATCAGACATTTGCGGTTGTGTGAAAAGAACTCAGGAGCCAACTTGGAGCATCTCCTACTGTCCAAATATGGAAATGCTGACTATTATCAAGGATGATAACTACAATAGACTGAGATACATAAAATATGTTCAAATCTGTGAATTCATAATGATACCTTAAAAGAAAGACCTGATTTTGATGCTGTTAGAAGATGCTAGTGAACCAACTTATCAATTTCAGAACTGGCAAATAAGGGACTTTCCAACACCAACTGCAGTAACAGATAATCAGATTGAAAGTGAGAAAGTTTTTTATTGATGTATCCCAGTTCGTAACTGAAAAAGATTGACAGAATATCACCATTTGTAACATCTCTTGAATTAATGTACCAGCAGTGATCATCCGTGTTGGCTAACATTAAAAAAAAAAAGAGAGAGAGGGAACAGAGTCTAAGTGGCTGACTGGATGTTTTGGGGTCGTGTCAACAGCATGCTACTTGAAAATCTGCTTTCCACAGGAAATATGCTTTTTTTTCCAACAAAGATGATATATTTACAATAAATAATATTTTCCATCAAAGAATTTTTTTCAACAAAGATGATATAATAATTCTTTCCAACAAAGATGATATATTTATCCGAAGATATTGGCACTCTCCATTGTGCAATAATGTCACATATCTGCAAGTTGTCTGATCAGGCTCCCCCAAAAGAGTTCCTTGGGGCTTCCCTGGTGGCACAGTGGTTAAGAATCTGCCTGCCAATGTAGGGAACGTGGGTTCGAGCCCTGGCCCGGGAAGATCCCACATGCCTTGGAGCAACTAAGCCCGTGTACCACAACTACTGAGCCTGCACCCTGGAGCCCATGAGCCACAACTACTGAGCCCACATGCTACAACTACTGAAGCTGATGCACCTAGAGCCCGTGCTCCACAACAAGAGAAGCCACCGCAATGAGAAGTCCGCGCACCGCAAGGTGCCGCAACTAGAGAAAGCCCACGTGCACCAGCGAAGACCCAATGCAGCCAAAAATAAATAAATAAAAACAAAATAAATAAATTTATCAAAGAGTTCCTTGGGTGAGTCTAACAAAGAAAATCTAGAAAGCTAATTATTGACATGAATAAAATAACACGAGATATATCACTTCAGCTTCAGTGGCATCTTGGGGAGGTGAGCTTGTTATATACACTTTAAACACTTCTGTCAACTAGTGATATCAGTCCTGGCCATAGTACTGTTGTCTATCTTAACTAAATAGCCGTATCTCAGGAAGTACAATACACTCAATCCATATTAATGTTTATTCTAGATTTACGGTTAATAGATGATTCATATAATAGTACCTCAAATTTCTTTGAACATTCTTCTTAACTTAGCATAAATATAACCTACTAAACTTAGATTCCATGAAATCCAAATATAAGAAACTGTCTCCTATGCAATTTTCAATTTGCTATTTACTTGGTATTTAAATTATTTATCAGTTTTTAACTGAATAAAGAACAAATTTGCAGAACACAAACTTCCAGGGTAAGTAAAATATGGTTTTTTTTTTCAATTTTAGGCGTAGGGTTCTGGGGCGTTTAAGTGTACCTAATTTCCTAAAAGCTATAATTTTTTCTTTTTTACCTATTAAAAATTATCTTATAATTTTTTATAAAAAAGGTATCTTATAAGATAAAAATAAGGAAAACATTAAGCATAAAATTAAAATAACTCACAATTCCACCGTTTAGAGTTAAACCACTGTAAAAAAAATTTTAATATCTTTTTCTATGTAGATATAAATTTTAATAAAATTTAAATTTTACTGTATGGTTTGTTTTCCTAATTTTTTATTTAATATTCTGTAATGACAATTTTCAATACCATTAGAAATTCTTCTACTCATTGGCAACATGGAGAACATTTCCTTTTTTTTTGTGGCCGCGCAGTATCTTAGTTCCCCAGCCAGGGATCGAACTCCCGCCCCCGGCACTAAAAGCACCAAGTCCTAACCACTGGACTGCCAGGGAATTCCCAGGAACATTTCATTTTAATGTATATTTAATATCCAAAGACTGGAAATTTCAATTGCTTTGAATTTTATCATGAGGACAAATTATACAGCAATAAAATTTCCAAACAGGGCTTCCCTGGTGGCGCAGTGGTTGAGAGTCCGCCTGCCGATGCAGGGGACACGGGTTCGTGCCCCGGTCTGGGAAGATCCCACATGCCGCGGAGTGGCTGAGCCCGTGAGCCATGGCCGCTGAGCCTGCGTGTCCGGAGCCTGTGGTCCGCAACGGGAGAGGCCACAACAGTGAGAGGCCCGCATACCGAAAAAAAAAAAAAAATTCCAAACAGTAATGCTGCACTGGTTATCTCTGGATAGTGGGTTTATATTACCATCCAAGAATTAAATGCCTCAGGTAACATATATTCTGACATTGATGTGCAGCCGTTCTAGTCCAAACTGCCTCCCAGCAGGTGTCCTGTATCCTAATCTTATTTATTTATTTATTTATTTATTTATTATTGAAGTATTAGTTGATTTACAACGTGTTACTGCTGTAATTATCAGACGCAAACTAGTGTATAAAGGATGGATAAACAACAAGGTCCTACTGTATAGCACAGGGAACTATATTCAATATCCTGTGATAAACCATAACAGAAAAGAATATGAAAAAGAATGTATATATATGTATAAGTGAGCCTCCTAATCTTTTCCACCATCCAGTCTACAGGGTGAGAAACTACCACACATCCTTAACCATGTTTTTGTGCCTTCCTTCTACCTCCTTGCACTAATTAAAATCTGGTTCTCCCCTCAGGGCACTGCTTTCCTTTGCAGGCTTCTTAAGTTCTCTCCTTCAGATGTGGAAGTTAAGGTCAATACCTTCCTTGCTTCCCACTGCCACTTCTTGACAATTATTCCTCCATTTTTATGTACAACCCCCTGATTTTTTTAGGCTTATCCCACCTGGCTTGCCACCCTTTGTTCTGACTTAAGGTTTTTATTTTCCAACCTTCTAATTACTACCCCTTATTGATTTTGAAGACTTTGGGACCAGGTTTGCTGTCCTATTTTATGTCATCTGTCTCCAATGTCTACACACCAGTGTCCAAACAATCTGGCTTCTCAGTTGTTTGACTTCCCTCTACCCTATCCCTCCACACCCAGCATTCGTATCTGGGATCCACTGGCCTCCGAGGAGCCATGGGTAGAATTTGAGGGGTCTATGAATGTGGACAGGGAAAATCTATGTCTTTATTTTCACTAAACACTAATTGAAGTTTAGCATTTCCTTCAATAATAAATGAATGCAATATACCACAGATTTATTAGCAGTATATATGGTGCTGTCAACCACAGAAAACACAGCTATTTTCATATATATTACAGTTCATATCACATTTAAAGAAATACTTTAAAATTTTCACTTATGTTTATTTCTACCTAAAAATCATGCTCCTTTTTAAGCCTGCTGCTAGATCTTATTTAATGCAAAGAAGCACATTATCTTAGTTCACTCAGGGTGCTACAACAAAATACTACATCTTAGGTAGCTTATAAACAACAGAAATTTATTTCTCACAGTTCTGGAGGCTGAAAGTCCAAGATCAGGGTGCCAACATGATCGGGTGAAGGCGCTCTTCTGCGTCACAGACTTTTCATTGTATCTTCACATAGTGAAACGGGGTAAGAGAACTCTGTGGGTCCCTTTCTTTTTTTTTTTTGGCCATGCCACTCGGCATGTGGGATCTTCCCCAACTAGGAATTGAACCCAGGCCCCCTGCATTGGGAGTGTGGAGTCTTAACCACTGGACGGCCAGGGAAGTTCTCTGGGGTATCTTTTATAAAAGCATTAATCCCATTCATGGGAGCACCACCCTCATGACCTAATCACCTCTGGAAGGCTCAACCTCCTAACACCATCACATCGGTGTTAGGATTCCAGTATTTGAGTTCTGGAGAGACACAAACATTCAGATCGTAGCTACATTACTGTAGCACACATTTGGTTTGTTTAAATATTTTGGCAACTATATTTTAATGTAAGGGCTTTCATATGTAACCCCATATATTTTGTTTTATGCATTTAAAAATATTTTGAGACTGAGTCCATAGGCTTCACCAGAGTGGCAAACTAGTTCATGCACAAATAGTTGAGAACCTCTCATTATAGGACAGCTACATGTAAAAGAATGAAATTAGAACATTCTCATGAGTTCCCTGGTGGCCTAGTGGTTAGAATTCCGGGCTTTCACTGCCATGGCCCAGGTTCAATCCCTGGTCAGGGAACTGAGATCCTGCAAGCTGCTCAGCACAGCCAAAAACAAAACAGAACAAAAAACAAACACCATTCTCTAACATCATATAGAAAAGTAAACTCAAACTGGATTAAAGACCTAAAGGTAAGACGGGAAACCATAAAACTCCTAAAGGAAAACATAGGCAGAAACCTCTTTGACATAAATCATAGCTATATGTTTTTGGATCTGTCTTCCAAAGCAAAGGAAATAAAAGCAAAAATAAACAAATGGGACCTAATTAAACTTAAAAGCTTTTGCAGAGCAAAGGAAACCAATGACAAAACTAAAGGACAACCTACTGAATGGGAGAAAATAATGGCAAGTGACATGACTGATAAGAAGTTCATATCCAAAATATATCAACAGCTCATACAAATCAACATCAAAAAAAAAAAACCAAACAACCTGTATGAAAATGGGCAGAAGACCTGAATAGACATTTTTCCAAAGAAGACACGCAGATGGCCAACAGCCACATGAAAAGATGCTCAACATCGCTAATCATCAGAGAAATGCAAATCAAAACCACAATGAAATGTAGTTCTCAGCATCACATATCACATTGTTGATAGCCATTCTCATACCTGTCACAATGGCTATCATCAAAAAGAGCACAAATAACAAAAGTTGGCGAGGATGTGGAGAAAAGGGAACCTTCCTCATTCACTCTTGGTGGGAATGTAAATTGGTGCAGCCACTGTGGAAATCAGTATGGAGGTTCTCAAAAAACTAAAAATAGAACTACCATATGACCCAGCACTGCCTCTCTTGGGTATATATCCGAAAAATACCAAAAACACTAATTAGAAAAGATACATGCAGCCTAATGTTCATAGCAGCATTGTTTACAATAGCCAAGATATGGAAGCAACCTAAGTGTCCATCAACAGACGAATGGATAAAGAGGACAAAGATGGGGACTTCCCTGGTGGTCTAGTGGTTAAGACTCCGCACTCCCTATGCAGGAGGCCCGGGTTCCATCCCTGGTCAGGGAACTAGATCCCACATGCCGCATCTAAAGATCCACGCGACTAAAGAGCCAGCACGCAGCAACGAAGATCCCGTATGCTGCAACTAAGACCTGGTGCAGCCAAATAAATAAATAAATAATTTTTTTTTTTAAAAAGAGGATAATGATGAATGGATAAAGAGGACACACACACACACACACACACACACACACACACACACACCTGGTGTAGCCAAATAAATATTTTTTTAAAAAGAGGTTAATGATGAATGGATAAAGAGGATACACACACACACACACACACACACGCACGCACACACACACACACACACACCCCTACAGTGTAATACTTAGCCATAAAAAAGAATGACATTTTGCAATTTGCAATAACATGGATGGACTTGGAGGGTATTATGCTAAGTGAAATAAGCCAGACAGAGAATGACAAATACTCTATGCTATCACTTATATTTGGAATCTTAAAAATACAGCAAACTAGTGAATATAACAAACTAGAAACAGAGTCACAGACACAGAGAACAAACTGGCAGTAACCGGTGGTGGGGGGGGAGAGGGAAGGTGGGAAGAGGCAACATAGGGGTAGGGGATTAAGAGGTACAAACTACTATGCACAAAATAAATAAGCTACAAGGATATATTGTACAACACAGGGAATATAGCCAATATTTTATAATAACGATAAATGGAGTATAACTTTTAAAATTGTGAATCACTATATTGTACACCTGTAACTTATACAGCAACTATACTTCAATTGAAAGAAAAAAAAGAACCTCTCATTACATATCAATGGGCTTCTCATTGCAATATTCCCTATCCCCTTATTCCTGTTTTCTTTCCTTGGCTACTACTCGGCAATACCTCAACTACGGATGAATCCAACCATTTGCCTTGCTGCAGAAATCACACAGCAGGGCAGATTTGTGCCACTATACGTTCATGGTCTCCAACCCCAAGCAGGCCCTCAATGCGACTAAGCACTCTTCTTTTCCCTTGTCAGTCTTCCTTCCCATTTCTGACTTTCTTTCTCCTCCACACTTCTTAACTCTTCCCTCCTCTGCCTCAACTTTCCCCTCACCTCAGCAGAGATTTCACCCTCCTGTTCATGGAGAATTTTGAAGACTTCGGATGACAGTTTCCTTACACCAACCATTATATGTATCCACTGTTTTTTTTTTTCCTTCCCTCTTACTGCAATGGAATGGTGTCCCTCCTCTGATCTAAGGCAAATTCCTCCTCCAGTTCTCCAAATCACATTCTTTCATTCAACAGTTATTAAATCAGGATTCCCCCCCCCAAAAAAAGACATGTTGAAGTCCTAAACCCTAGTACCTCAAAATGTGACATCACTTGGAAATAGGGTCGTTGCAGGTATAATTAATTAAGATGAGGTCATCCTGGAATGACCTCATTAGCGTGAAGCCCTAATCCAATATGACTGGTGTCCTTATAAGAAGATGGTCATATAAAAACAGACACAGAGAGAATGTCATGGGGCAATGAAGGCAGATATTAGAGTATATGGTTGCAAGTCAAGGAAAGCCAAAGATTGCCCACGTACCACCAGAAGCTAGGAAGAGGCATGGAACGTTTCAGAGGGAGCATGACCATGACAACACTTTGATTTTAGACTTCAGGCCTCCAGAACTGTGAGATAACAAATTTCTGTTGTTTCAAGCCACCCAGTTTGTGGTACTTTGCTAAACCTTCTCTGGCCCCTAAATCCAGGTGAGTCATTCTTCTTAAGAGCTCTAACAGCATCTTTCCCCTATCACTGAACTCAGATGACTTTTGGTCTTGTGAGGGAAGGGACAATGTTCATTTGTATCTCCATTGTTGAGCACAAAATCTGGCATTCAGCAAGTGCTCAAAAATAATATTGCATTAAGGTCTTCCCTGGTGGTGCAGTGATTGAGAGTCCACCTGCCGATGCAGGGGACACAGGTTTGTGCCCTAGCCCAGGAAGATCCCACATGCCGCCGAGTGGCTGGGCCCGTGAGCCATGGCCGCTGAGCCTGCATGTCCGGAGCCTGTGCTCCGCAACGGGAGAGGCCACAACAGTGAGAGGCCCACATAATGCAAAAAATAATAATAATAATATTGCATTGCATTAAATTTTTTTTCTATTTTCTATGTAGAGTACATTACACTATTACCTATACACCCCCTTGGACTTGAATATTTTCAAGGTCTATGATTATTTTCTTAGGATAAAGCCCTAGAAGTAAAACTATAACTGGATAATAGAATATAATCATTTTAAAGTCCTTGACATATATTGCTAACTTCATTTCCAGATGTTTATTTTCCTAGATTTATTTAGGAAATATTGCAAATTTTTACAATATTCAGTCAGTCTCATCCAGAGCTATGCTCTTTCTACCCATTTATATGTCTTATTTTTATATTACTCAGGGTAAATTTTGTAATTTTTCTGATATATGATCTTCATATTTCTTTTAAAGGTAACTAAATGTTTTATATGTTTGTGTATGCCTATGTGTGTAAATATAAACATGTGAAATCATTTCTATTGCAAATCAGAAGTCTTTTCCACCATATTTTTATTACCAGCTATTGCTGGTATATAGGAAATCTAATGTGTTGGTGATTGCTTTCTTATCTGGCTACTTCAGTGACCTTTCTTACTAGTAATAAAAGTATACAACTTTATCATCTGTAAATAATGATACATTTATTTTCTCTGTTCCACAGTTATGCTTCTTATTTGTTTCATATCTCATTTTAATTGCTAGAATTTCCAGCACTTGTTTGATAATGGTAATAAGGACAGGTTTCCTTTTGTATGCCTTACTTTAATGGAAACACTAATATTTCAGTGTTCAGTGTGATATTGCCTGGATTTCACAAAAGTATTCTTTGTTATTGTAAGAAAGTTTTATTCATTTTCTAGGTTACTATTATTAAAATTCAAAAGTAGATATTATTTTTATCAGACACCCTTTTAGCATCTATCTAAATGAATATATAGTTTCCTCCCTTTGACTTATTGATGTGATGTAATAGAGGAGGTATTTGGGGATAAACTCTACTGTTTTTTCTTTTTAATCAGTTGTAGAATTTAACTTGTAAGTACTTATTTTATTTAGGATTTTAACATTTCTTTTTGTAATGGAAATTGGCCTGCTTGTGTGTGGGGTGTGTTTGTCTGCGCGCACACGTGTGCGTACTCTATCAGGTTTTATATCATGATTTTATATCATGATGCTTTAATAAAATGATCTAAGAAAGTTTCCTTCTTTTTCTATTTTTTGTAACAGTTTATATAACATTGTAATTATATAGTCCATGAAAGAATCCACCCTTTAAACTATTTAGGCCAAAAACCCTTTGAGGAGTTATAAATTCTTTTTCAATTTCTCTCATAGTTTTTAAGTCCCTATTTTCTACTTCACTTAATTTTGATAACATATTTTTCCAGAAACTTTTCAATTTTATCAATATTTCCAAACCTATATCCAGGTATTATGAAGTAGTACACAAATATTCATCATTAAAAATAATCTTTGTTCTTCTACTAGCATTCTTTATTTTCTGAAGTGTGTTTTCACCCTCTTTCCCCAAACAGACTGCCTGACATTTGTTTGCATTACTGTTTCTTTAAAAGGAAAGATAGTTTGGGGGTATATATATCAATTACATTCTTCTTTTATTTTTCAATTAATGTTTTCTGGTTTTCATTTTTAAATGTATCTTACATTATTTCATAGTTCTTTATTTCTGATAGGAATGTTATGCTTAGTTCATTTATTTTCATTCTATATTTTTCCAAAGTGGAAACATGTAATATTATATAAATTTGCCTCTAAATGCAGCTTTGGCTGCAGTCTATAAATTTTGCTGTAAATATTACACTGCAAATTGGCTTTGGCTTTGGAATTAGGCTAAAATATGCTATTACACTATTATTACATTTCATGTTTAGCTTGTGGGTGACTGAATTGTCAAATGCAGACTTCAAAAGAATTCAAGGTATCTCTGAACTTGTGTGCAACCAATGACCATGTGGTCAAAATATTACCGTCATCTTTTTTTTTTTACCGTCATCTTTAATCAGAGTAAGTACATCAGTAATGTGAACAAACCTTGTCATGTGGACATATTTTTAACATCTGAATATAGGACAAGCATTCTAGATGTTTCCTGTAGTAAAATCTATTCAATATGCTTTATATGTTGCAATTCTGTCAGTTGAAGGATATGAATATATTTATTATTGTAAGAGTATAATATTGCAATAATTAATGATGATTGTGAAAGGTAGGTAAAGATGTCCAAAATATACATATTAAGTGAAAAAAATCAAGTTATATTAATAATATTATATATATAATAGGAAACCATTATTGTCAAATATATGAATATAATATTAGTATCTGGAGTAATAAAATCAGAAGAAATATATACTGTTTGTATTTTTATACAGTAACCATCTCTGGCAATGAAGTTATAGGACATTTTACCCTCTGTTTTATATATTTATATAATGCTTGAATTTTTATCAGGATCATATATTATCTTTTATAATAAAAAACAATAAAATATATTTAAAATAAAAGCAGGACTAAGGATATACAGGTTAGTAGCCTGATAAGCTATATGCTTCTCTTTCTCTTCTTGGAAGATTCTACGATTCAGTTATCTAGGATGTTTATTTCCTCACACTTTTCTTGCTGGCCTTTTAACCACTTGACTTACCACTATGCATATACAAGGAGAGAAGAACTAGTCAATTATGTCACATTTTATCAGCTATGATGAAAAAATAGACACAATAATGTAATTGATTCATATAAATGGTTAAATTGTAAATGGGTGTGTTCTAATTGGCCATTTTGTGCTAGATCAAGGAACTCAATTTAGCCAAATAAAGAGAGTATTACTTCAAGGACACATAGGATGGGGTGGGCATTCATAGGAGGGGACTGAGGAATTTGAGACTCAATGATAGAATGATTGTCCAGTCAACACTTACAAGATCTGGACCTGGCGAGGACACAGGACCAAGGAGGCTCAAAGGCCTGATGAATTGTGCCTCCTCTCTTGCTGTGTGTGACCTTTCTCAGACTAACTTTGCCCATCTCTGGATATTTGCTTTATTTTCCTTCTGCTTTCCATTGTTCTATTCCATCCATCTCTACTATTTACATCTATTCTTTTCGCTCTTGCCTTCTCCAAAACCTTTCTCCTTTTTTCAACTCCTCTCTCCTCAACCTTTTTCTTTCTATTGACTTCATCCACAGGTATATATGTGCATATACAAGATAGAAAGATATATATCTATATCTATTTATCTATATCGATAGATAGATATCTCCCATCTTAGAAACCAAAGCAAACAAACCAAGACAAGCCAAAAAAAAAAAACCTAACCTGAACCCACATCCCTCTTAAGCAACCAACCATCTCTCTGGGCCCTTTCCCAAAGGCCCCGAAAGAACGGTCTGCCTGTGCTGCCTGCACGTCCCCTCTCTTTGGCCCCTTACACCACTCTAATCTGGCTCTTGCCAGCATGTCACTCTTGAAACTGCTCTTCTTAAGAAGTTCTATTTCAGTCTTACCCCAAATTCTTTTTTTTAATGTTGTTTTAAAATTTTATTTATTTTATTTATTTACTTTTGGATCTGTTGGGTCTTCGTTGCTGTGTGCAGGCTTTCTCCAGTTGCGGTGAGCGGGGGCTACTCTTCATTGCTGCACATGGGCTTTCTCTAGTTGCAGCGAGCGGGGGGGCTACTCTTCGTTGCGGTGCGCTGGCTTCTCACTGTGGTGGCTTCTCTTGTTGCGGAGCACGGGCTCTAGGCGCACTGGCTTCAGTAGTTGCAGCACGCAGCCTCAGTAGTTGTGACTCTCAGGCTCTAGAGCGCAGGCTCAGTAGTTGTGGTGCACGGGCTTAGTTGCTCTGCAGCATGCGGGATCTTCCCGGACCAGGGATCAAACCCATGTCCCCTGCATTGGCAGGCGGATTCTTAACCACTGTGCCACCACCTTACCCCAGTTCTTAACTGCATTCATTCAACATAGTTGACCACTTCCTTCTTAAACACCCTCCTTTCTTTTCTGAAACATTGCTCTCTCTTGGTTTTTCTCCTACCTCTTTGGCCATTCCATCTCATGCTTCTTTACAGGCTTCTCGCCTACTCGTTCTCTATAAATTGATCTTTCTGGGGATCGATCCTTGGACTTCCTGTCCTTGCTCTTTTCCTACTCTTCTACCTTGGTAATTATATCCATTCACATGGCTTTAAATACATTTATTACAAGACAATTGAAAATGCAAACGGGTTGTTCTAGATCAATGCTGTCCAATATAACTTTCTGTGATGATGGAAATGTTCTGTATCCGTGCTGTCCAGTACCATGGTCAGTAGCTACATGTGGCTAGTGAGCACTTGACAGGTGGCCAGTGTGACTGAAGAACTGAATTTTAGATTTTATTCAATTTCAGTTAATTTAATTTGCCACATGGGATTGGTGGCTATGGTACTGGACAGTTTGGCTCCAGATTAAAAGAAACTGAAGAAACATTAAAAAAAAAAAAGCTACTCAAGAACTTGGTTAAATGTAGTGAAAAAGAGTTGCAGAGGTGGGTTTCAGCTCGATCTCTCTCTTCCCTGGTACTTTTCCCAACTGTCAACACTGATAACCAACAATGACTCCAAGCCTGCCACCAACCACAAAACAGCCTTCCACATAGATCTCCACTAGTCCTCCTTCATGGTCCCCCCCCCACTGCCAGCAACTGGTTGTGCTAGGCTTCCCAGATTCCCCTGCAAGGTCTCCTTATTCACCCAGGCTTCAGAAGGGCTGGTTAGTGACTCAGCTCTCATTCTCCAACTCTCCTTTTGGACCATTGCTTCTCCCAGCATATAAATTCTTATTCCTATAAGAAACCCCTTATTCCAGAATACTCATAATGGTTCTGCTTCTCTAATTGACTCCTAACTGATACATTCTTGACAACTGTTACTCTACGTCTTCACCAACTCAGCAAATGGCACCAACATCCATCAATTGCCTCCTAAACTCCCTACCATCAGTCTATCACTAAGTCCTTCACAAACTAGGTTCAAAATACACATTGAGGGGCTTCCCTGGTGGTGCAGTGGTTAAGAATCCGCCTGCCAATGCAGGGGACGTGGGTTTGAGCTCTGCTCCGGGAAGATTCCACGTGCTGCAGAGCAACTAAGCCCATGCACCACAACTACTGAGCCTGCTCTCTAGAGCCCGCGAGCCACAACTACTGAAGCCCATGAGCCACAACTACTGAAGCCTGCGTGTCTAGAGCCCGTGCTCCGCAACAAGAGAAGCCACTGCAATGAGAAGCCCACACACTGCAACGAAGAGCAGCCCCCGTTTGCCTCAACTAGAGAAAGCCTGCGCGCAGCAATGAAGACCCAAAGCAGCCAAAAATAATAAATAAAAAGATAATAAATAAATTTATATTAAAAAATACACATTGAGTATGTCCACTTCTCTCCTTTTCCTCTGCAATACCCTTGTCCAAGTAACTCCTATCCCTTACCTGGTTCCATGTCCATCGTCAACCCCCAACATCTATTCTGTTTCTAAATACTAACTTTAAACATTGGAAACATTTCAATGGCTTCCTATCATACTTATTTACATAGTCCTGCATAATCTATCTCCCACCAACTTCTCCAAACTCATCTTGGGCCACTCTCTCCCTTACCAAATATGCTCCAGTCACACTGGCATCTTTTCAGGTAAGGCCATGCTTTTTCTCCTCTCAGAGTTTTCACACATGCTGTTCATTCTGCCTGGAGTATTCTTCCAGCCTCCCTTCATTCCTCACTTTAAACATCACTTCCTCAGAAATGCTTTCCTTGACCAACACAATGTAACACTATACTACGTTAATTTCTTCTTTGCATTGAGCACATTTTATAAATATTTAATTAATTAATTTATTCTCTCTCTCTCTCTTTTTTCTCACTTAGCTGTGATCTCCATGAAGGCAAAAGACATTTCTGCTTTACCCATCTGGTGCTTCATTCAGTGCCTTGCGCATAACTGGTGCTCAAAATGTATTTGTGGAATGATAAATATAGTGAGGGGATTCCTCTTAGCTTCTGCTTATTTATGGTTTCTGCTTCCTCATAATTTTAGTTTGACATGACCTCTCATGGCCCCAGCTCTAACTCCCTCTTCAAGACACTGACTCTTATCTTTGGTTCTGTTCTAGGTATGGTCTGGTACCTGATGCTGGTCCAATTAGTTGTGACAAGGCAGGGGTGAGTGTGCAGAGTAAAAATGTGACAGCCTAGGCTGATGCTTTAGCAGGGCTTTGGGGTAAGGTTACTCTTGGGAAGAGCTTTGAGACACAACATGATGACATGTTCAGTGAAAAAATTATCACTAAATTTTCCTTTTTTGTGCCACGATTCATCTTGAGTATCTGAACAACCAAAGATTGCTTATATTCTGGGACTCCATTCAGAGTAGAGTGGGAATACTTTGACAGAAACATTCTTTCAGTTTATGTTTACATAATCCTTGTTCTTTTTGTCATTACTTGTATAAAATCTGTGGCTTCTTGTAATTTAATCCATCAACCCTATTGTAAATGTTAAAATGCAAACAGCTAAAATGAGACTGAACTTCTAATTAAAAAAAAAAAAAAGCTAAAAGCAATAAAAAGGATACCTAGCATTTCGAGTGTATTTAAAATGTCAGGACCTTGGGACTTCCCTGGTGGTGGACTTCCCAGTGGTTAAGAATCCACCTCCCAATGCAGGGGACGCGGGTTCCATACCTGGTCAGTGAGCTAGATCCCACATGCATGCTGCACCTAAGGAGCACACGTGCCGCAACTAAGGAGGCCGCCTACCACAACTAAAACCCGGCGCAACCAAAATAAATAAAATAAATAAAATTTTTTAAAAATGTTACTATAAAATATCAGGACCTTAAAAATTAATAGATTTTATTTTTTAGAGTGTTTTTAGATTTAAGAAAAATGAGCAGAAAGTACAGTTTCCGTATACCCCTCTCCCACCCCTTTCTCCTATTATTAACATTGTACATTAGTTGGTACATTTGTTACAATTGACAAACCAACATTGATTCATTGTTATAAACTTAAGTCCATAGTTTACATTAGGGTTTACTCTTTATGTTGTACATTCTATGGGTTTTGCCGAATGTATATGTATCCACTGTTATGGTATCATACAGAATAGTTTCACTGCCCTAAAAATTCCCTGTTACACCTATTTAACCCTCCCTCCCTCCCCCTGAACCCCTGACAACCACTGATCTTTTTACTGTCTCCATGGTTTTGCCTTTTCCAGGATGTCACATAGTTGAAATCATGTAGTGTATAGCCCTTCCAGATTTACTTCTCTCACTTAGCAAAATGCATTTAAGATTCCTGCATGTCTTTTCATAGCTTGATAGTGCATTTCTTTCTTTCTTTTTTTTTTTTTTGTGGTACGTGGGCCTGTCACTGTTGTGGCCTCTCCCGTTGCAGACGCGCAGGCTCAGCGACCACGGCTCACGGGCCCGGCCGCTCCGCAGCATGTGGGATCTTCCCAGAACGGGGCACGAACCCGTGTCCCCTGCATCGGCAGGCGGACTCTCAACCAATGCACCACCAGGGAAACCCGATAGTGCATTTCTTGATAGCACTGAATAATATTCCATTATATGTGTACTAAAATTTGTTTACTCATTCACCTATTGAGAAACATCTTGGTTGCTTCCAAATTTTGGCAATGATGAATAAAGTTGCTATAAACATCCTTGTGCAGGTTTGTGTGCGTGTGTGTGTGTGTGTGTGTGTGTATACTTAAATTTTCAACATATCTGAGTAAATACCAAGGAATATGACTGCTGGATCATACGGTGTATGTTTGTTTTGTAAGAAACTGCCAAGCAGTCTTCCAAAGTGACTGTACCATTCTCCATCCCACTAGCAATGAATAACCGTTCCTGTTGCTCCACATCCTTGCCAGCATTTAGCATCAGTTTTTGTGATTTTGGCCATAATAACTGTTGTGTAGCGGTATCTTACTATTTTAATTTGTAATCCTCTAATGACATATGATGCTGAGCATTTTTTTTTCATATGTTTATTTGCCACCTGTATATCTTCTTTGATGAGGTGTCTGTTTAGATATTTTGCTCATTTTAATTTTTATTTATTTTTATTTTTTAAAAAAACATTTATTTATTTGGCTGCACTGGGTCTTTAGTTGCGGCACGTGGGATCTTTGTTGTGCAGGATCTTTAGTTGCTGCATGGGAAACTAAAGAATTGCGGCATGCGGGATCTTAGTTGCGATGTGGGATCTTAGTTGCAGCATGCGGGATCTAGTTCCCTGACCAGGGATCGAACCCGGGCCCCCTGCATTGGGAGCACGGAGTCTTACCCATTGGACCACCAGGGAAGTCCCTTGCTCATTTTTAAACTGACTTGTTTGCTTTCTTATGGTTGAGCTTTAAGAGTTCTTTGTATATTTTGGATACTAATTCTTTAACAGATATGTGTTTTGCAAAGATTTCCCCCCAGTCTGTAGCTTTTCTTTTCATTCTCTTGTGCAGTGTCTTTGCAGAGCAGAAGTTTTAAATTTTAACATATCAGCCATTCAATTACCATGAGAAAGAGATGTTGCAAAAACTTTCTTGATTATTAGAAAGAGTGGATTGAATGACTTCCACAGTCTCTTTTGACTCTAGGTTTTTATGGTTCTGTGAAAAGAACAATGGTGTGTTGTGAATTTTTCCCATATGAATTCTAGCCCCCCCCTTCTCATTATAACATTAATATATGGTAATTGCAAAAAGTTTAGAAAATATAGAAAAGAAAAGAAGAAAATACGATATTAAAAAAACAGTTTGGCATTTAATAGTGGAAGAATTTGGATAACAAGCAAAACAGGCAAAGAGGCATGACTTTATGCCTGCCTTTGATTAATTGCAACTTAACAGGTCTCCATTTTCTTACTAATTCAAAGGTTACATGGATGGAAAAACAGTAATGAGGCCCATAAATAATTAACTTAAAAATATTTATTGCAACAAGTTAAGCATTACCAAAGTGTATGAAGTAAAAAGTGGTGGTCTCCCTCCACTCCATCCTTCTAATTGTAATTGTTCTCTAGAAACAAAAATCTTAATATCCATCATACCTTGTTATACACATTCACACAGACCTGCAAGCTTCATGAGCCAGGGGTCAATCTGTGTCTATCTTGACATACAATATTGTGAACCTAGTGCCTAACACAGAGCTTAGTACACAGAAGGTGCTCAACTGAATGAATAAATGTCACACTCTACATTGTTCTCTAGGTGGCTTTTAAAAAAAAATTAAGAATGTAACCTGGATCTCTTTCCATGTAAGGACATTGGTAGCTACTTCATTCTTTTCAATGACTCCAGAATAATCCACGCTATGGATGCACACTATAATTTATTTAACCAGTCCCCTATTACTTGATGTTTAGCTTATATACATTTTTACAAACAAAACACACATGCACACACACATATATGTATGTTACAAACAATGCTTCAGTAAGCATTATAGTCTAATTATTTTGTAAAAAAAAGTCATATCAATCTATCCTCTCACTCTCTTGGGGAGCATTAAGTCACCTGGCCACACCTGGCTGCCCCAGAGGCTGGAAGTGGAATTTCTAGCTGGATGGCAGGTACCAGGTTACAAGGCATTCATGGTGGAAGGATGGAAGAACAGACTTGGGGGAGCAGGGCTTAATAAATACGACTGTTATTTATTTATAAAAAGAAAAAATCTCTCATTTCACTAACAGTGAACGTGTCAATTTCTCCACAACCACAGTGGAGATGATATCCCAAATCAGATATTATCAATGTTTGTCATTGTTGCTGTTATTTTTGCTTGGCGCAAGGGTTCATATAACGTGACTAGCTGGCTATTTTGTTGTAAAGGAAAGTTGGGATTCAAATGAGGAAGATCTTTAGTGGCAAATAGGACATTTGAATATTTTTAAGCCATGAGAATCCAGAGAAAGAGTTTGAGAAATTTTTTAAATATATTGCAAAATGTTTGAGCTAGAAGAGGTCTTAAAAAATTATCTCTTTCAATGCACTTCTTTTATAGATGAGGAAATCGAAACTCTGAGAAGTGAACTGATTTACCCAAGCCCATGCTACCCATTAGTAGCTGATCTGGGATTAGAATCAAGGTTGTTTTGGGTCTCAGCCTATCATTCTTTGGTTCTATTCAGTAAATGCTGATATTTATTTATTGAGCATCAAATCCTGTGTTTGGTACTAAAGAGATTTCAGATAAGTAAGGACACATATTTACTGAGAATTTTTTGAGAATTTTCTTGTGCCAGATCTTTCACATACATTTCAATCTAGTCCAATGCATCTATCGTACCAAGTGAATCAATCTATCTACTAGTTTCTTGTTATTTTCTGTTTTTTTGTTTTTGTTTTTTTTTTCAGTATTATTAGGGATTCCCTATGTTTCAGTAATAGTAGTAATTCTTGGCATCAAGCCTGGAATAAGAAGTTCCGCAGGTCAGGAGGAAAATTATACCATTGTTTCTCTCAACAAGATGTCAACTGGAGAGCATAGCTGATAGCTTTTTTCTCAGGCCTGCTCAGGGCATCTCTGTCTAAGTTCCTGTCTAGGTCCTTAGTGTGTGCCATCCTGAGAAATGCCAGAATTGAAAGAAGGCCACCTGAGGCTGGGAGAATGGCAGAGATGTGGCTGGGGAGATATGTGGGACAGGTCATGGAAGGCTTTGTTGATCTAGTTAAGGATTTGGTTCTAAGTGTATTGGGGAGCTAATGAAGGGTTTTAAGCAGATCTTATCTGCATTTAAAATCCAAACACACACAGATATACACACACAGACACACACACACACACACACACACACACACACACTCATGTGCGCGCGTGCGCGTGCGGCTTTGAATGGATTAGAAAAGCTGCAAGGGTGGATGAATCAGGAGGCTCTATCATTAGTCCAGGTGGTAAGTGATGGTAGCTTATCCCCTGGGTGCAACACAGAAGTGGAGATATATTAGGCAGACAAAATTGACAGGACTTGATTAATTGATACGGCCTTGAGGGAGAAGGTACTGTCCTGAATGACTCCCTGGTTTTCAGCTAATGCTGCTGGATGCAAGTGAGTGATGTTCACTGAGATGGGAACTCTGGAGCTGGATGATGAAGGGGACGCTGTTGTGCTCAGTTTTTTGAAATGTTGATTTGGAGTGCCTAAAGCCCACAGAAACGTGCCGGGTGGGTAGGTTAGGCAAAGGAATTAGAGATCAAAGAAGAACTAGAGACTTCAATTTGGGAGGTCTGGTCATCTGGTAGATGACATTGCCTAGGTACAGGCTCTTCTTCTCCTTCCTCTTCCCCATTCCTCTCCTTCTCCTTCTTCTTCTCCTTCCTCCCCCTCTTCCTCCTCTTCTTCCCCCTCCCCCTCCCCCTTCCTCTCATTCTTTTTTTTTAAAGGAAAGTCTTAAAAAATAAGTGTTGGATGGTTCAGATCTGTTGTTTTTATTCATCTATAGGATTACCCAGTTTTTATTATATTTTTGTATTAAACATTTTGGTTATTTGGTTTCATTTATAACATTATCTACAACCTTCGAATTATGAACTAAAATCCCTATTGCTGAATTAGCTGAATACAACAGCAGGTCCATGTATGACAGGAAGAAATTTTAGGTAGTAGAATGCCCAGATAAACCGACTGGCTAGATAGTCTTTTGGTCAAAATATTTCAAAAATTTCCTATCTTGATCCAGTTACTAATGAAAATAATCTGGCATACGAAGTGTTTAAGCACTTTGAGGAGTATTCATCTAACTTTTTGTTTAGGAAACCAGTGAGCTCTTGTTTTTTTAATGAAAAGGACACTATTTCTGTTTTTCATTACAGCTGCATTGAACAAAATTAGTAGCCATACGGCGTCTGAAATTCAAATGCCTTTGTCTTGTCTTTCTTGTACCTAGTATACGGTTACAAAAGAAGTGTCACTACAGTTAAGATTTAATTGCCAAGATTTTCGAAAAGAAACACAGATATGCTCTTCATAGTTGCTCTAACCACGCAGCTCTGTGCTGCTGCAAGTTGCTCAAACTGTGCCGTGAGGAAGCCCTTAACTGCTGAAAAGGCCAGAGACTGAAACGGAGTATTGCACAACTCTTCACCACCCAGCGGTTTTGCTTCCAAATCTGGCTTTCGTAGCATCCCAAGGCGGGAGCCGCTCCTCGCTCCACTAGAGCCAGCCGGTTCCCCCTCAAAAGCAGCCGCGGTTTCCTCGTTCGAGCCCCGGGCGCCCCTCCCTCCACCCAAGGTTCCCGTGGAAGGGAAGCCACGCGGGCGCGGGGCCCCGGAGTTCCCACTGTCCGGCCGGGGAGACCCAGTCTCCCAGGAGGGACTCCCGCACTCGAGTCCCGCCGGCCAGGTGGACCAAAGGTCCGCGGGCTCCGCGCCGCTCCCCTCCCCCGCCGCCCCATTGTCTGCCTCGCCCCGCCCCGGGGGACACGTGCGCCTGCAGCTTCCCGAGCGAGGAGAGCGCGGGGCGGCGGCGGCGTGGACACCGCCTGGAACGACTACGCGGCCGCCGCGCCCGGGGCGGGGGCCGGGCGCGCACGGACCGGTGGGTACGCTCCGCGGAGCTGCGCTCGCGTTCCGCGCCCCCCGCCCCGTTCCCCACCGGTCCGGGACGGGGCGGGGGGTGGGGCGAGCGGGAGCTCGGTTGGGGGGCGTGCGCGTGGTGCCGCGGTGGGGGTGGGGTGGGGCGGGGTGGGGAGATGCCTGTCTCCTGACAAAGGAGAACGAGTGGGACACGCTGAGCCGGCCCGCCCCGCCCCGCTCGGAGGGGCGCGGGAGGGGGAGTGCCGGGAGGGGAAGGGGCGGGCCTTTCATTCACTCTTGGCCCCTCCGCCGCCGCCGGAGCGGAAGGGCGGGGTCTCGCGCCCTCCTGTGTGGTGAGGAGCGAGGGAGGTGGCGGGCGTGGGGGCGGAGCCCGCGGGCGCGCGTCCCGAGGCGTAAGCTACGTCGTCACGTCAGCGCGGGAGAGAGAAAGAGAGGAGCCGAGTCGGCCGGGACTGGGGGGACGGGGCCGAGAGAGCGAGGGAGGGAGCGAGCGTGCAAGCGAGGAGGGGAAGGGCGGCCACTCGTGCCTGAGCGGCCGCGGACAACACTGCGGGCGGTTGGGGAAAGGAGCAGGGAGGGGAAGAAGAAAGGCCTAGAGGAGAGGCGGACGGAGGCTGGTGGTGGTGGGAGAAGGAGAAGGAGGAGTTGGAGGCGGGCAGGGGCTGAAGGAGTGAGTGAGAGAAGCGGACGCGCGAGGGAGGGGAGGGAAGGGAAGGGGGGGTCACGCGGAGGCGCGCGCGCGCACTGGGAGCGCGCTCGGAGGCGAGTGGAACTGGATCGGGTTTGCTGCCAGCGGCGTGAGCTTCGGCCGCCATTTTACAACAGCTCCACTCGCGCCGGACCCAGGGAGCAGCGAGCACGCGTTGCCCGCAACCGGATCTCCTCGGACAGGATTCCTCCACCGCAGCCCGACGGGGAGGTAACGACCGCCGGGACCCGGGTCTGGGAGGGGAGCTCCGTGACATTGTGGAGTGAGCTGTGGGAGGACGGTGCGGGGAGAAACCGGCTTTTCTGGAAAATGGATTCCAAGGAAGAGGGGAGCACGTTGACTGGGTCTGCTTGGGAGTAGGCCGCGGCCCGCGCCGCCACTTCCTTCTCCCTTCCATGTGCTGCTGCCATTCGGGCTTTGTCTGCGGCGCTCCAGGGAGGAGGCGCCCCCGTGGCCCGCGCGGACCACGAGCGGCGGCGGAGTTGGTGCTGTCGTGGCCGTCGCCGCGGCGCGGGAGTGGGCGGAGAGGAGCCGGTCCTGTCCCGCAGCCGCGCGGCGGGGTTGGGTGGTGCTCGGGGTCCGGCGAGCGTTGGGCAGTTCGCGGAACACCCTCGCGCCGCCGGTTTGTCGGCCCCGGCCCGGGGGTGGCACCGCCGGCCCCCGCGCCGCAGTCGCTGCCGGGACCGGCGAGGGGTGGGGGGCTTGCACCGCGCGCCGCGGCGCACGTCTCGGCGGGGCGGGCGGGCGGCCGGCGGTCGCCGGCGCCCGGGGCAGAGAGAGCCATGTGTCACGGCCGAGACGGCGGCGCTGGGGGGCGGGGAGAGCCTGTGGCCTGGCGCCGCCGCGGCCTCGGTGTCGAGGGGCGAGGTTGTGCTGATGCTGCTGCTTGCTGGGGGCTCCGGCCGCGGCTTGGGGTTGCTGTTGGGAGCCGGTGACGGTGGTCTTGGCCTGGGACTCGGTGGGTTTTCGTGGAAGGAAGTTGTAGGACATTGGAAGGCGCAGAGCACGTGTTTCTGCTGGGCTCCCGGGGGCCGCAGCGGTGAGGCTGCCGCTCTGGATGCGGAGTCGGGGGCGGGCTTTGGGGTGTGCGGGTGAAGGGTGGAGAAATTGGGTGGTGGGAAGGTAGCTTGTGTGAGCGCTTTGTTCTTCGCAGGCTGTTGTTACCGATCTTTAAGCGGCAGGCGGGAAAAGCGCGCACTTCGGGGGTTTACCTTTGAGAGGGAAAAGCCCAGCTTTGCTTGCTCCACACACACCTCGTTCGCCGTACGGGCACAGCTGCATGTGGCACGCTGGCTCGTCCTCGTGCTGGTTGGGCTCCATTTGTAATGTGGTTTTTCCTAGGGAGTGTTAGCAGGTGAGTCAGGGGTGGTGCTAAGGAAAAACGTAGTGGATCCGTCCTTCTGTGCCCCGCGCTCCGAATGTGGCTTGTCAGGCGACAGTGACTTTCAAGTAAGGCCTCTTTAAAGGGAGGTGCAGGCTGACTGGTGTAGAAATTGGTAGAGAATGTAAAGATTGGGGCTCTCATATTGTCCTCTACCCTTCTTGAAGATCCTAGTTTAATTTTGCTTATTGCGTTTGAACAGATCTCTGGAAACATGGCTACAGAACATGTTAATGGAAATGGTACTGAAGAGCCCATGGATACTACTTCTGCAGTTATCCATTCAGAAAATTTTCAGACATTGCTTGATGCTGGTTTACCACAGAAAGTTGCTGAAAAACTAGATGAAATTTACGTTGCAGGTAAGAACTAACACTTGCAAAATTATATCATGAAATTTTTCTATTGGATTTCTGGCTTTGAGCTAAAATAGCAACTTTTTGTGGTTTCCAATAAGTGTGGGACCTGGAGTTTTGCCTTGTTGTGCTAGTTGTGAACTAGAGGTTAAGGTGTATAGAGGGAGGGAAGAGAAAGGGTTAGGAGGTAAAGGCTGGCTGGCCAGATGGATAAGTATACGATGGTAGCAACAGCTGCTAAATATTGGAAGCAGGCCATGTGACTTTTTGGGGGTATTTTTATAGTAGGATTCTTGTTAAATAACTTGGTAACTGTAGACTTGTAGTCTGTCTCCGTGTGGCTCTTGCTTTTTCTAGTGGTATTTGAAATTGAGTAGAGGTTCATTTGTCATGCTCGGTACTTCGTTGGTTGGTTTTAGAATTTGTGAGCCTATATATTTGCTGTAGAAATAGGGTTCAGAATTGTCTGATTTAGACACAGAACAAGATTTAAAAAAAGTGGTTGAGAGGCCTTATTTAGTTCATAATGCCGTTCAGAATGGCTAAGGTATGTGTGTTTTTCATCATATAGATGATAAGGGGGCATGGAAGAATTCTTAGTTGGCACCTATATTGGCAAACATGGTCTTTTTTAAAAAAAAAAAAAAACCTAAAAATATTAAAAGTTGACAATTAATTAAGTTTTTTCTTCTCCAGGGCTGGTTGCACATAGCGATTTAGATGAAAGAGCTATCGAAGCTTTAAAAGAATTCAATGAAGACGGCGCATTGGCAGTTCTTCAGCAGTTTAAAGACAGTGATCTCTCTCATGTTCAGGTAACATTAATCTAGTGTCAGTGTAAAAACAATAAAAAACCTGAGTAGTTTTGATAGTTCAAGTTTTATTTATTTAGGTACGTTTAAGATAACTATTGTTAAATATGATTGGAAAATTCGTTTGCAGAACAAAAGTGCCTTTTTATGTGGAGTCATGAAGACTTATAGGCAGAGAGAAAAACAGGGGACCAAAGTAGCAGATTCTAGCAAAGGACCAGATGAGGCAAAAATTAAGGTATGTCTTTAAAAACTTTCTTTTTTACTCCTTTCAGTTTTAAAGTTTTTTTTTTTTTTTCTATTTTCTAGCTTTGGTAAATATTTCTTGGGTGTGAAATGGGTGTGTGTGTTTTGTTTTTCGTGTTTTTTTTGTCTGTTTTTTGTGGGGGGTTTTGATGTTGCGAGTTAATGACCATGAGATAATTTGTTAATCTTTTGTAATTATTGTTTTTCCTGCCTTTAACAATTTGTTTCTAAAACAGTTCTGAAGTTTTTCTTCTTAGCTAGCTACTGTTTCTTAAATCTGTGTTATTGGTATTTTAAATAAAAGATTTAGAGAAATACAGCCACCATATTTTTTTAGAAACCTGCAAGTCCAGATTAACTGACAGTGGAACCAAAATGGGAGGGAATCTGCTCACCTCATACTGGTGGAGTGTGTGCATTTAGCAGCTGACTGCGTTTCTTAGGATTCTCAAGCCCCCAAATTAAATGGGTTTAGTATTTTAACACTGCTTTCTTTTCCTTCCATTAGTATGGGTTTTTAAGGCCAATTTGTTCATTTCTAGAAGCAGCTTTTAAGGATAAAATGGATTACTGTGGAAATGTAAATGAGGAAACTGAGGCTGAGGGTAGGTTTCATTTGCGCTCCCCCCACCCCCAAAGTCAGAAGAGTAAATGGCCTCAAAGTCAACTAGGTTTTGATCTTGGTGTTTTTTAGTTGTGTTGACTGTTTAGTTCATAGAAAATATGACGGTGATCATACTAGTTTTAATCTGGTACTCTTAATACAGTGTGCCACTGCTCTTGAACCAAGGGTTATGGTTTAAGAAAATAAGTTACTAGGAACAATAGAGGTGTCAGGTGTGTTTTAATGCTGTGGGAAGAGAGAAGCTTGGAATATGGAGTTAGACATTAAGGCTATCTATAAGTTTGAGCCTTTTGCAGTAGTAGCTGTGGGTGAATGGTGTTTGAGCTATAAGTTTAGTTTTTCCAAAGAAATGGAATATAGTTGTTACTCATTGTAATTAATCAGTTGCAATTAAGTCTATACTGAGACAGTTATTAAAATTTTATGAAAAATTGAAAATTTCGTTTGTGAGATTCGGTTCTATCTTTGGAAGGGAGTGGCTTAAAGCATTAGTGTGACTTAAATTGTGGCAAGAAGGCAGACTTTTTTTCTTTTAACATCTTTATTGTAGTTTCTGCTGTATAACAAAATGAATCAGCTTATGTGCAAACGTATATCCCCTTCCTCTTGCATCTCCCTCCCACCCTCCTAATCCCACCCCTCTAGGTGGTCGCAAAGCACCCAGCTGATCTCCCTGTGCTACGTGGCTGCTTCCCACTAGCTATCTATTTTACATTTGGTAGTGTGTATATGTCCATGCCACTCTCTCACTTTGTCCCAGCTTACCCTTTCCCCTCCCCGCGTCCTCAAGTCCATTTTCTCTACGTCGAAGACAGACATTTTTATAGGATGTTTTTCAGAGGGAATAAGTTTTTCCTTTTTGTTTTTAGCGAGTGACATAAGAGGTATTATTTGGGTCACTTAAAGATTACAGTGAAAGAAGCGCAGGGATTACATATGGGAAAAAGGGAAGAAGGAGCCATTTAATGGTTTAGTTTATGTGATAGTAATAGATTTGAGTTTATTTTTGTTACTAACCCAATGTTGCACTGTTAAGCACATATATTTGGAGATAATAGAAAAAGACTACTTAAAACATGTAGCACTTTCTGGGCTTTTTTGTTAAGACAATTTAGGAATAAAGGAGTTATCAGTTACAGTATGTTTTCATAATATATTTTATGTTCTTTGGGTAGAAAATATTTAAAATCTATCTAGGTGTTTTCATTTTCAAAGACTAAAGTGACCCCCAAATCACTTAATAGCATTTTGATAAGTTTTGTCCTGTGCCTAGTGTTTCTTTTTATTTCAGAATTTATCATCTAATTATTGGGTTGCTTTTATTATTCAGAAAACCAGTTTTGTGCTTTGTGGGTGAGATGGTGGAAAAGGAATAATACTTGTTTTTTCCTTAGGCTAACTTTTTTCTAGTCTTTTTGCTTATAATAGAAGATGAAGAGAAATTTTTAATGCTCTGAGTAAATATGAGTTGTGTAAATTTAACAGTTCACTTTTAGGGAGGTAATATATAGAGGTTATGTCACATTGTTGCAGCTTCATAAAGTTTTCAAAATCATTTTGGCTCTCATTTTTTCTGAGTGATCCATGCTATCCTGTGAAGCATGGTACTTGAATGTCAGATGAATAAGAGGTCATTTTTCCTGCAACCCCTAAGTTTCTGGACTTAATTGGAGGAGTGTAATTTCTATAAAGGTTGGTGAAACTCCCAGAATGGCGGTAGGTACCTAGAAGTGTGGGTTACAGGGAAATTTATTGGGTAAGAAAGCTAGATTTGGGAGAGAGAAGTTATCCATCTCTTTCTTTAGGAGAGAATTATTTTCAGCCTAATTAGGTGCAGTCCTTTTTTAGAAGGGCCGAATAGGTACACGTTGCCTTGAAAGTTGTTGACGGATCAATATTTAGTGTTGTTCACTGAGCACTACTCAGTAATTAATTGGAGACCAGAAAATAATTTGACCAGGATCCTGAAATTTTCATTATAAATTAGGGCATATTATAAATTACAAGCATACATTAAAAGGGGAATTCTGAAACACAACAGAAATCTGTAAGTAGGCAATGTTGCAAAGATCCATGGAAAGATTTGAACAAGATTGATTTTAAACTGCTCAATGTATGGGTGTGGTCTCATGAATGAAATGTATTGATGACATTTGAACTTTTTAAGGCGCTCTTGGAAAGAACAGGATACACACTCGATGTGACCACTGGACAGAGGAAGTATGGGGGACCGCCTCCAGATTCCGTTTATTCAGGTCAGCAGCCTTCTGTTGGCACTGAGGTAAAGAGACTAAAAACTTGTACCCTTTGTAGTAAATGTACAGGTGTCTGGTTCCCTAAAGAAACTCTCCATGGTTTTTACTTCGTATTTAATTTACAGATATTTGTAGGGAAGATCCCAAGAGATCTGTTTGAGGATGAACTTGTTCCATTGTTTGAAAAAGCTGGACCTATATGGGATCTTCGTCTAATGATGGATCCACTAACTGGTCTCAATAGAGGTTATGCGTTTGTCACTTTTTGTACAAAAGAAGCAGCTCAGGAGGCTGTTAAACTGGTGAGTTTTTTTTTCTTTTCAGTTTTCACATTCTCTGTTTTCATTTAAAGCCAGGACTTTTCTTAATTGTGTTAACCAAAGGTTTTTGAAGTGCTGATTAGGCACTGTCCCATTTTCTATGTACACATTGTAGCAGTATTTTTTGCATGTATAGTTGAACTGACTCAGGATGTATAAGGTAGTGTGGTGGAGTTGAAGTTACTGGTGCTTTGAATTTGGCTTAGCGATTTTTTTTTTTTTTTTTTTAAGGAGCGTTAAAAGGTTTAAGAAAGTAACTGTAATAGATAGGGCTCTTAAAGGACCATATCTGGCTGTCCCTTTTTCGAAAATGTTTCACAAAGACATTGTGATGATAACTTTCTAGTTAATGAAATAAAGGATTTTATGTTGAATGGCAGTGTCTGATTTAAAAGTACTAGATGTCGGGTGAGGACCTAGTTATTTTCCCAATTTAAAGAATTTTAATGTTTCAAACTATGGCTTATATAATTCTCCTTCAAATTAGTTTTATTAAATTCTGTGACAGGTAGTTTCTGTGTTTTGTAGTTGAAGATGGAAGTTAATTTCAATCCAAGAAACACATCAAAAAGTACAGCTGGGGAGGAACTTTTGTAAATGGTTCACTATAGCAGATGATGTTCGTTAGTTTTGCATTATCTGACTTACACACGTTTTATGGGTACTTCTAAGCAAACTTGAACTCCTTAGAGTGATTTCATCCTGAATTTTATTTTTCCTTCCCTCACCATCATATATATCACCTTTTTTTTTTTTTTTTTTTTTTTTGCGGTACGCGTGCCTCACTGTTGCGGCCTCTCCCGTTGCGGAGCACAGGCTCCGGACGCGCAGGCTCAGTGGCCATGGCTCACGGGCCCAGCCGCTCCGCAGCATGTGGGATCTTCCCGGACCGGGGCACGAACCCGTGTCCCCTGCATTGGCAGGCGGACTCTCAACCACTGCACCACCAGGGAAGCCCATATATATCACATTTTAAGGCAAACCTTAAGGAGAAAAAGAAAACAAATATACTTACTTGGTTTTGCTTTTTGTATTGCTTGGATCTCTCCATTGGTGTGTGTAATTGAACATTGTAAAGGTTAAAATTAGAAAGGTATGCTACTTGGGAAGAATAAAGAATTCAGGAGTTTAGATATTTCTTTTTAAATCATGGCTGATTTTCTTTTCTTTCAAAGAGTGCTTTCTATTTCAGAAGGGAGAGTATGTATAGCTCTAGGGGTCCATTCAATGGTAACCTTTGAACTGTCATGTTTTTAGTTTAAACAGTTCAGGTAAAACTGAGGACTCTTTAGAGTTCTGGAAAGATACTTTAGGAGTCATCCAGTTGAATCTATAAAAGAATAGAACGTTTTGCTAGGTAGTAATAAAGTAGCAGTAAGTTTCAGTGTTGAAATACATAATGATTGAGAAGGCAATGAGACTATCTTACTGCAAAAAGCTAGTACAGAATTTAATGATGTCAGATCCAGTTTATTTATGACGTATTACATAAAGCTTTAGTTTTGCTTAATAGGTGTGATTATTTAGTGTTACAAGTAATGATTTGTGTATTAATATTTTTTAAAGGAATCATTAAACAAACATTTGTAGACTACTTTTTGTTGCCAAAATACACTAATTATGGTAGGTCGTCACTAGAATTTATTTCTAGATGATGTTCAGAATTCTTATAGTAAAGAAACATCATTAGAAGATGTTATATAATCCAGTCCTAACATCACTATTTTGAGTGCCAATAAGTACACATGAAATATGTCTCAGTTTGGGCAATTGCCTTGGCTTAACAGATCATGTAGTCCAAAGTTGCATTGCTGTAGGCTTAGAGTAGTCTTAGTAATATAGTTAAGTTTTTCAAGTGTAACACAGAAATTTCCAGGTAGCCAAACAGCCATTTTGATTGGTCTGTGAGCTAGCTCTTGTCCTAAATCTTTTAACATTTTTTTCTGGGTTTGTGGTTTGAGTCCTTATCTGGGGGCATAATTATTTTTTACTATCTGATGAATAGGAGGCTCTGTGCTTTATTGTCTTTTTAAGGGTATTCTTAGCACTGGGATGAATTGGACGTATTGTCATTGCTTTTTTAAAAAGGATGCTTTACCATAGCTAGGACTATGGTGATAATAGAATTGGGAGATTTGCCTTAATGCAACAGTAGAAGAAAGGACTAGGCTTTTGAGGAAATGAAACATTCTAGAGAAATAAAAAACTGAAGTTGATTAGGATGTTTTTTGCTACCTTGTTTTGATTCCTGGAAGTGAGTACCCTTCCTAAATGTATTTTTTAAGGAAGCATATTTTGAAAACTACTTCTACTCGTATCATGTCACGAGTCTACTTGAATTACAGCTTTATCCAAGGTGAATTTTTATATAAGGTAGTTGAACTGTTGTTCTAGTTGCACATAATCAGATGTTGAGAAAATGCCTTTTTTACGTTATTTATAGATGAGGCAAGATTGAAGCACCATCTTTTTGCTTTCCTGTACTTTGTGTCTTGAGAAATACCTTCGACTGAGTTGAGATAGTTTATATATTCAGCCTTATTTTTTGATGTTATTCAACAACGACCCCCCCCCCCAAAAGACTAGATTTTAAGTTTGCATCTGAATTATTTGTCAAATGGGTTGATGTTAACAGCTGAAGAAGAGGCATGAAGTTAGAAGCAACTGCAAACTTCTTAATGACCCTATTTTCAGCTAACATCTGCCTTGTATTTGGGGGAATAAGAAAATTCATCCCTAAATGATGACAATGTAGCTAAGGAAGCAAGATTTAAATTTGTGAAAAGGTGAATAATAGCTACCACTTGTGCTTGTTGAGGCACAGGAGCTGTGCTAGGTGCTACATTATTACCTTTAAAGATCACTTCAACTCATTCTTCAAGGTAAGTGAAATATCTTCCTTTTGCAGTAGCATAAATAGTCTGGGTGGCTTGCCCAGAGCTGTACTGGTTTAGTTTGATACCAGGTTTGTTTCGCATGTGCTTATCGTTAATTAGACATAACAATTTAAGCCAGCAGTATAAGTTATGTTGCCAGGTAGCCTGATTCTTCAAATTATGTAGTGGTTTAGGTAGTGTTAAAAGGAATTCAGAGTGTAAGTCGTCTCTACTGCCAAATTTATTTTTGGCATCTAACCAATTTGTACCAGCTTCCTGCTACCATCCTAGCCTAAGGTACCATTTGAAGAATCCTTCTAGCTAGTCTCACTGCTTTCCATTGCTCCTTTACAGTCTTACCTTTTAGCTGTGTAGATTAGATCGCAACAGTCCCATGCTGAAAACTCTAATAATGGCTTCCAAACAAGGTTCTATCTGATCAGGTTTTTGCTTATCTCTCTCTTCCCATTCTTCTTTATTACCCTTCCATCCACACTTTGCCTTTTTTGTCCTCCACAAAAGCTATGAGCATTTCCATCTCAAGGCTGCCTTCTGTTCTTTCTCCCACTTCTCCCAGTTAGCACAGCTGCTGTCTTATCAATCAGGTTTTCTTAGAAGGCATTTCTAAGAAAGGCTTACCACCCAGTTGCCCCATGACAGTATACTGAACATGATAAAAAAAGGAATGCTTAGATGTACTTAAAATTATTTTTTAACTTTGAAAGATTATTTGCTTCTCTCTTCCCATCAGAAAATTTGCTCTTTTTTCCTGTATCCCCAGCATTTAGAACAGTGCCATTATAGAGTAGGTACTAGGTAAATAACCTGACTGGCTGACCAGGCAAGTGTGTATATGTATTTGTGTGGTGTGCTGCTGGAATTGGAGCCCAGGGTGCTACTGGCTCTGCAGTGCCCATTATGGTTCCTATACAGTGGAAGTGTCCTACTGAAAATACCTTTGTTACAAAGACTGGAATACTGACCTCTATTTGCACATTAAGGGTTATGACTTTAATAGCCACTGATAGTTTATCACCACAGTGGTTGTATACACCAGTGTACAACCATTTTGATGAATGCAGCTGGCAAGACAGGTCGACAGAATATTTTAGTAGCAATTAGCAAGTGTTTAGTGTGTTTAACATGAAAACTTTTACTATGGCCATACAAGGTAGTTTGATCCAGTTCTTGACTTTGGTGTTTCTAGGACTTGAGAGGCTAACTACAATTAAAGTGGAAGCAAGTGGTTCACAGGGTAAAGGAGGGATGAAGGGATCGATTGCTTTCGGTTGAGGTTGTTAGAGAACGCTTTGTGATAAAAAGGTGTGAGCAGGGCAGTGAAGGAAATAGATGAATAGTTGAAGCACTGTTTTGTGGGAAGGGAGGTAAAACTTGTATAAAGTCAGTGCTAGAAGGCAGTAGGCATGACTGCTGGGCTGAGTTGCATGGTGCTATTAAAGTTTTGAGCCTTTGTATGGGTTGCATGATGTAAATAACGGTATAGGTTCTTTTTTTTAATCAGTGATATGAATGAGGGCATAGTTGGACTGCTTGGAACGTTTGGTGACTTGAATCTATATGTAGTGGTTAATGCCATGGATGGCAAAATAAGGATCTGAAAAGATTTTGATAGCCTGGGACAGTAGTTTACACCAGCAGGATGGAATTGAGTGGGGCTGAGAGTCAAGTCCTATACATGACTAATCCACAAGTAAGCTGTAGTGTGTTAGTGGTGTGGTGTGATTCCCAAATAAGCCAAGATAATCATGGACTACATGTTGCAGAGGCCTGGTGTTTAGAAGTGTAAGAATAGTCTCCAGCTTACTCTAGACTCCTCAGTCTGCCTCTATAGGATTGTGTTATGGATGTCACTGTTTGATGACACTCTGGGAGGCAGTTCCCAATTTCAGAGAAGTAATGATTAGCCAAGCATAGAAGGGGGATTGAGTCCTAAGCATTGTGTGCAGGTATATGAAGTGCTGTCATTTGGAGGAGGAAATAGATTTATTGTAGAATTTTTAGGGAAGTAGGTTTGGCTCAAGGTAAAGAAGACTTAAATGGACGGGCTTGGGAGGTAGCGGCTTTGCTGCTGTAAGGGTTAGGACTGAGCAGCTACTTCTGGATCAGTTTTCTAAGTCCGAGATTGCTGAATTTCTGGGGATTTGGTAACTGATTGGCTATAAGGGAAGGAAAGAGTGAATTGATATTTTGAACGTAGATGATGGGAATGTTCCAGACTGTACAACTCATTTTGGTGTTCCGAAATACTGAAACTGCATTGGTTAATGTTCAAAGTTCATCTTTATTTTATTTGGTTACCTCACTGTTACTGGATCTGAAAGCTAGATTTCTAAAATTTGTTAACTTCAGTGCCTACTCTTCTAGAGTTTGGAAAACATTACGTTTTCTTTTTTATTTTGATACTATCATATCGTCCTGATTACTAACCCTTGAGAGTAAGGGTTTATCAGCATTAAATTAGAATCTCTATTAAGGATCAGAACAGTTGTTTTGGTAATGTTTTTCTACCATCCAAGTCACTGTTAACTCACCTGCTAACACCTGCTAGGATGCAAAGTTTATTTTCGAATTTAAGGTGATAGATTGGTCTTAAAAATGCTAGAGTGAGAAAAGTTAAACAACTCAAATATACTTATAAAAGTGCATGCTTAACCTGTAGATGGGGCATTTCTTTAAGGAATGTTTATTTCTAGGCACGTTTGCTTTATTTGGACAGTATGCTATGTGCAGAGGGTCACCTTTGCTCCTTTAATGACTTCTTTTCATTGGAGAGCCAATTTACTCTTTATGGGTCAGCTATAATTGTTCCAGTTTTTTAAATTAAAAAAATGTGGATGAAAAGTTAGTTTTCTTTATAAATCCTACTAAATATTCATGTCTTCATATTGTTCAGAGACTACAGTCATTTAAATACCTTCTACCTACCCCGCCTTGATTAACCATAGTGAGGATAGGTTAGAAAGGAAGAAACTTTACATTTGTAGATAATAATAGAAACAGTCATTACTATTTTGAGGCAGCATTGTTAAGTAAATAGTCTCTGCTCTTAGAATATTTGGAAAGAAATACAATAAAGGGAAAATGATACCAAATTGTCATCTTCAAAATAACTTCTCTTTCTCCCTTTTTAAAACTGTATTTCCTTCCATTCTTTTTCTGATTTTAATTGTTTTTGTCAATTTCTGGAGTTACAGACTAAATGACCAGATTGAAAGCCATTGATTTGTCACTAAGGCTGGCTACTTGATCCTTAGATATAAAAATCTAGGGAATGTACATGTCGTAAAGCAGTTTATTGTGTTCTAAAGTTAACTTGTTTGTGTAATAGGGTATTGTAGTCTACTTGTCCATAATCCCATGCAATGGTGGATTCAGCCATAGGTCTAATATCTGCCTGTAACCGCATATTTTTATTTTTAAGAGGTGTTTGGTCTAAATAGAATATAAATGGTATGAGAAAATGAAGTCCAGGGCAGGATTTCTTAACCTCAGCACTATTAATGTTTTAGAGTACATAACTTTTTATTATGCTGGACTATTTTGTGAATTGTAGGATGTTTAATAACATCTCTGGCCTCTACCTACCCACTAAATACCAACAGCAAACCCCACCTCTAGTTGACCAAAATGTGTGTGTGTCGGAGGGCAGCAAATCACTCCTGTTGGAAACTGCTGATCTGTGTTAACATAGAAGGGTGTTTTTGTTGGCCTTTATAGGATTTAGGGATTGCAGAATATTTGGTTGAGCTCAAATCTACAGGTATGCAGAGGAGTTTAGATGGTGAAGTTTCAGGGAAAGCGTTATAGTCAGAGGTTGAGCAGTATGAAAACTGTTTGAGAACTGATGTAAATAGCCGAGATTATAGTATTGTGGAGAAAAGGGAGAAGTGGTAGGGATTTTAGGACGGACTTAATGACATCCAAGGGTTTAAACTTTGTTTTGCTGATGCGGAGTCCATTGTGGGATTCTTTTTCAATAGGCAAAGTTGTGATTTAAAAAAAAATGTCACCAGCATAAGTGTAAAGCATAGAGAGAATCCTGAGATCATGATGCCCAGAGACTTGGATAAGCGTGAACGGAGTCGGTGGGGTAAAAAGTACAAAACTGTTCTGAACTGAAGGAAGGATGTTTGAACTTCATGTTTAATTTTGAATATCTGGAGATGGAGAAAAAGGGAGAGGGAGGAATCAGTTTTCTGACTTGTCTGTATTTTCTTCACTTATACCTGATATACCTGTTACGCAAGAATGGGAATAACAGGGATAGGAACTTTTTGGGTTTTGCCTCTGCGGTATTCCGTTTTATGGAATATGGTTACTTAAAGATTGTTTACTTTTTACTGTAGTTTTATAGTAGTTTACCATAATCTACTTGTCTTTCTCCAACTTCATTGTAGGCTTGGTGAAAATAAAATGGGGGAGAAAGTTGGATCTGATTCAGAATAACAAGGTTCTCCTTTTAGATTTAAGTATTTGAAGCCAGAAATCCGTTATTGTAACTTTTTACAAGTGATTAGGGGAGATGGAAAAATAAGATTTAAGCGCTGATTAATAGAAAGGCAGAAAGCTTGCTGGCACTGGAATCTGTTTCCCTTGCATGAGAATAGTCGGAAGGATGAATTTAAGTAGAAAATAAGGTATTGTGGAATCAGTAATTTGGAATTTAAGCTGCTTACAGACTAGATTCTTACCAATTTGCTAAATTTCAAGGACTTGACAATTTTTTGCTTTAATTCATAAACTTGGTTAGTGTGTTTTGTCAGTACAATCTTCCTGTCTCAGATTATAATTTTTTAAAGGATAAAAATACTTGATAAACCTAAGTGTTGAAGTTTTAATTTGTTAAAAGATTTTGCTTTTGTATATGGGATTTGCATATCTTTCTATAATGAGCACCTATAGTAGGATATTTTAAGTATTTTTAAAACATGCACTTTTCCGCCTTTCAGTATAATAATCATGAAATTCGTTCTGGAAAACACATTGGTGTCTGCATCTCCGTTGCCAACAACAGGCTTTTTGTGGGCTCTATTCCTAAGAGTAAAACCAAGGAACAGATTCTTGAAGAATTTAGCAAAGTAACAGGTAAGTTGGGTTTACTTGGAAGGAGGTTCAACTTCTAATACTTAAGGTAATGTCATGCTTTTGTGTGCCAAGCACTGTTTTAAGCACTGCATTTATTGACTCGTATTCTCACTATAGCCATATAAGATGAGTAACTCCATTTTTCAGATTAAAAAATAGAAGGTTTTGGGAAATAACTTGCTGAATGTTATGTAGTTAGTAAGGAATACGGCTGGGATTTGAACTCAGTCTGCAGAATCATTGTTGTGCTTCTCCTGTTTTGGAAAATTGTATTTCTTTCTGTGTTTTTATGCATTTTGAGGTGCTAGTTGACATTCTTAGTAAAAATGTTTGATAAGTAATAACCTGATTTTCCAAATTACAGGAATGGTAAGTACTCTTGCTATAAGCAGAGATTATACTTTGTCAGTATGGTGTAATTTCTTTGAATTGTAAAGCATTTTTTATAAGTTTCCAAGTGACAGGCTTTTGTCATTTGGAGACTAGAAAAAATAGTTTTGTCTGCCTAGAATATTTAGCAAATTATCAGCCTGTTACCAATTTCCAGGAACATTTGAAATTCTTATACAATACTAAGATAGTCTCTATTTCATTTGAAGTAAAACCATGTCTGAGGCCAGAAAAGTGCCATTAAAAAATTAGTTTTTACTTGCATGGGGTGAAAAATTTCTAACCATGTCTGATTTATACTTCTGGTTTTCCTAAAACAGCTTTGTAAAGATTTCATACCTCTCTGTCATCTAATTAATGGAAGCAGAGAAAAATTTCTAACCATGTCTGACTTATACTCCTGGTTTTCCTAAAACAGCTTTGTATAGATTTCATACCTCTCTGTCATCTAATTAATGGAAGCAGAGAAAAATTTCTAACCATGTCTGACTTATACTCCTGGTTTTCCTAAAACAGCTTTGTATAGATTTCATACCTCTCTGTCATCTGATAAATGGAAGCAGAATAGTCCTCAGGTCTAAGTAAAAAGAATACATTTTCTTTTCTTGGGGATTTTTGCATTAGGAACACTTGGAAAGTGTGGATTAGGTGAATTATCTGGACCAGTTTTTTGAGAGTCCCTGGTAAAGATAAGAGATTATTTTTCATTCTGATATTCAGGTATAATATTAGGAAAATAAATCTTTTGATCTGCTTATTTTTGCTTATTTTATTTAATTTCTCTGGAATTGTTGCTTACTTTCAGAGGGTCTTACAGACGTCATTTTATACCACCAACCAGACGACAAGAAAAAAAACAGAGGCTTTTGCTTTCTTGAATATGAAGATCACAAAACAGCTGCCCAGGCAAGACGTAGGTTAATGAGTGGTAAAGTCAAGGTCTGGGGAAATGTTGGAACTGTTGAATGGGCTGATCCTATAGAAGATCCCGATCCTGAAGTTATGGCAAAGGTAATGACAATTGAGTTAAAAATTTTTTTGTGGTGTTGCTGGGAGCAGGGGTAGGCTTTAGAGAGTGGAGGGAAACTTGTGTGTGCTTCCTTAAACCATATTTTTGAAAGTGAGAGAAGGGTTCTGTGTTAAAGGCCACACACCAGAAATAAATAACAAGTGCATGGAGGGTGAATATAGGAATTTATTCATGGACCGTCAGCTACAGTTGTGTAGCCATCATACTCTTATGATAAAGTAGGTAGCCTACATGCAGTGGAGATGATTCACTTTCATTTTTGTGTGGATTCGAAGAGCAGTTTCTTTGAGTTTTTGAGAGTGGCGCCATTAAGATTACATGGTTTTTGTGTTAAAAGTCCTACTCCTAAAAATAGTGAACTGTACTGGCCTCAGCAGAGCTGCTGCAGTTAAAAGGTTTAGCTATTATTAGGTATCGTGCTTCAGCAGTCAGTTGAGACATCTATGAAAACAAACATCTCTTGAGTCAACACTTTACCAGTGCAGTTTGCAGTTAAGTTATTCTAACCTTTTAAAGAATCCTCCTTAATGACGATAGGCTAGGAAATACAACTAGTTTACTAAAATCAAGAGAGGAGTGTGAAGTGTCAGAACAGTGAATATTAAAGGGTAAATGTTTTTGAGGACAGAAAATACTTAGGATTCATTCTTTTTTCCTTTGGCTTATTAAGCTCTCATTGGTCAGCCCTTTAGATTAAGAAATTCAGATGCTACTTCAGGTATTTTAGGAGGAAGTGATAGTGTTTCTTAGCCAAAAGGTTATATTTGTAGTTGTACTTGAGGAGCTTTCAGGATTGAAGACTTTATCTTACCAGTGTTTTGAATATTGTTTCCTCTCTTCAGGGTTTCAAAAGCAGGTCCCAGTTAGTTTTGACTCCCTGTGTTAAGTTCAACAGCTATTTCAGATGGCATGGTGTTCACGTTATTAGGAAATAACCACGTCCATTTTAATTGTAAAATAATAACTAATGAAAAGTCTTGTGCATAGCATGTTTTGTTTTTTGAGCAGCAAGTACAGCAGTTTCCCATACGCACACCTGCCCACATAGCTCTGCAGCCACACACCTGCCCACATAGTTGTGCAGCCGCACACCTGCCCACACAGCTGTGCAGCCGCACACCTGCCCACATAGCTGTGCAGCCTCCTGCACGATCAGTGTCCTCACCAAAGGGGTACATTTGTCATAATCAGTGAATCTAAATCGACACATTAGTATAACTCAGTGTTTACGTTAGGATTCCCTTTTGGTGTTCTGCATCCTATGGGTTTGACAAATGTATGTTGTATCCACCATTGTAGTATCATACAGAATATTTTCATTGCCTTAAGAATCCTCTGTGATTGCCTTTTCATCTCTCGTCCCCTCATCCCTGGCACCCATTGCCCTTTTTACTGTCTCCATAGTTTTGTCTTTTCCCAAATGTCACATAGTTGGAATCATATAGTATGTAGCCAGTTAAGACAGCTTCTTTTACATTTAAGGTTCCTCCATGTCTTTTCATGGCTTGATAGCTCATTTCTTGTTTAATGTTAAGTAATATTCCATTGTCTGGATTTATTATAGTTTATCCAGTCACCTACTGAAGGACAGCTTGGTTGCTTCCAAGTTTTGGCAATTATGAATTAAGGTGCTATAAGCATGCATATACAGGGTTTTGTGTGGACGCGTTTTCACCTCTTTTGGGTAAATACCAAGGAGTGTGACTGGTGAATCATATGGTATGAAAGTATGTTTAGTTTTGTAAGAAGCTGCCAAATTATACCATTTTGCATTCTAATGCAGTGAATATGTTGTTCAATATTCTCAAAAGCATTCGATGGTGTTAGTGTCTTAGATTTTGGCCGGTCACTGTAACAGGCTTGTAATGATATCTCACTGTTTTAATTTGCAATTCCCTAATGACATGATAATTGAGCATCTCTTCCTATGCTTATTCACCATCTGTATATCTTTGGTGAGAATGTTCAGATTTTTTGCCCATTAGATCCAGCAGCATGCTCCTTGGTATTTACCCAAATGAGTTGAAATTTTAGTCTATATTTTATATTTCTGGTACTCCTCTAATGGGTTGTGACTAAAGTTAAGTTTGCAGGGTTGGGATGGTGGCATCTTGGAAACTGAATCCTTTGGAAATACATAGGAAGTTTCTGTTTCTTTCTTAAATTTCAGGTAAAAGTGCTGTTTGTACGCAACCTGGCCAATACTGTAACAGAAGAGATTTTAGAAAAGGCATTTAGTCAGTTTGGGAAACTGGAACGAGTGAAGAAATTAAAAGATTATGCTTTCATTCATTTTGATGAGCGAGATGGTGCTGTCAAGGTAAATAACTGGGGGAATTATCATAGGCATCTAACTTAGACTAATGATTTTTAGTCATCCTAAAATCAGAATGTTTTAGAAAATTGAAGGAAACTCAGAGGTCATGTAATTACTCAAGCTAACCTTTATTGGCCTTAGCAAATCGCATAACTTACTAAACTAAGTCAAAAAGATTAATAGTTGAAGAACTGGATCTTTAAATGAAATCAAGAATCCTATTTTATCTCATCCTTCTAGTGTTAATAGTAAATGATTTTTTTAACTTTAAATGAATCGTAGTTGTGAAAGGTCTCTTGTATTGATCAGTACCTACTTTTTTAAGGCTATGGAAGAAATGAATGGCAAAGACTTGGAGGGAGAAAATATTGAAATTGTTTTTGCTAAGCCACCAGATCAGAAAAGGAAAGAAAGAAAAGCTCAGAGGCAAGCTGCAAAGAATCAAATGTAAGTGAAAGTTGCACAGATTTTAATATTGATTAACTGGTGAATAACAGGTGAACAAATCTGTAACATGCCTTTACCTTTTAAAGAGGACTTGAAGTTTAACTTGAAAGCTTTGAGTCAAAGAAAACTGCCG